>NW_005842131.1:977489-990066 GCF_000455745.1 Alligator sinensis | reverse complement strand
GGGGGGGGGGGGGGGGCGGGGCGGCATTTCCTCCTGCCCCCACTGTGTGGGGGGACTCTGCCACAAGCCCCCTGGAGGCCCCAATTGCTGCTGTTGCAGCTGGTGAGTGCAGGGCATGTTTTTTTCTTTTAAGTTCGGGGAGGCTGGGGCTGAGTCGGGGAGGGGGCTGGGCAGTGCAGCCATGGGGGCTCCTCCTGTGGCTCCCCCCACCCAGGGAGAGGCAGGCACAGCTGGAGGAGCCACAGGAGAAGCCCCCATGCATGCCCTGCCTGGCCCCATCCCCCTCCTAGCCCTAGACTCCCGGTACTTAAAAAAAAAACAAAAAAAAAAAAAAAAAAAAAGGGAAAAGCCCTGCACTCACCGGCAGCAGCAACTGGGGCCTCTGAAGGCTCACAGCAGAGCCCCCCCATGCAGCATGAAGTAATAGGGGAAGCAGGGATTGCCCCTGCTTGGCACCCATGTGGGCATTGCATGAGTGCAGTGCAGCTTGGCAGGGTACTGCACACTGACTGGGAGCTGGGGTGACTCCACCTGTCAACTGGAGCCCAGCAGCGCTCAGCCCCAGCACCCAGACAGCTGCCACAGAGTGTGCCAGGTCGGGGGGCAATCCCTGCTGTGCCCCCACTGCTCTGCACTGTGTGGGGGGGCTCTGCCATGAGCCCTCAGAGGCTCTGATCACCACTGCTACAGCCAGCGAGCGTGGGGATTTTTAAGTGCCAGGAATCTGGGGCCAGGCAGGGGACGGGGCAGGGCAAGGCAAGGCAGCCATGGGGGCTTCTCCTGCAGCTTCTCCAGCAGTGCTTGCCTCTGCTTCAGCAGCGGGAGCTGTGGGAGAAGCCCCCATGGCTGCCTTGCCCTGCCCTGTCCCCTGCCTGGCCCCAGATTCCCAGCACTTTAAAAGGAGGGCTGTGGGGCTGTGCTGGACTATTCCCAGGGGGCACCTCTGAAACATCCAAAGCATTTCAGAATCATTGCAGATGGTTTCATTTAGTTTTGGAGATGTTTCAGAGCCTTCCTTTTAATTTCGGATTCTGTGTTTTGGGCACTGAAACACCTTCAAAATGAAATGGCTGCCAAAATTTTGCACAGCCCTAATGTGTGTGTGTTGTAAAGAGAAAAAAGGGAGGAGGGCAGGGGGACGGGTGGGGTTGTGAATATAACTGAGTCAACAAGTGGCCAAATCAAAAAAATTGTACATGAAAAAGATGTGGGTATAAAACTTTTGTTTTCTCAGTGAAATGAGGAGAAAACACGCTTTGGTTTGATTAAAATATTTTGTTCAGTCCACAGGCAAATGTTTCATTTCATATTTAAGAACCTTATAGTAAAATTAAATTTTAGAGCACTTTTACATGATAACATCCTTTCAAAACCAGAGATTGAAATATATGACTTAAAATTTTTCTCTGATGACAAAATTATTTTTAAATTCATGTCAAATATGCAAATAGTTTTGGTCCCACATACCTTTTCATGGTGAATAAACTATGAAATTTACATGTACAGTAAAAAAAGTAATTGCCTGGCAATTATTGCCATGATAGCATGTGAAAAAAAAATGCCCAGTGTTTCCTAAACTCTAACCATGTGGAATTTCAAGAAGTATTTTAAAAACTTGGAAGAAAAGTCATAATTCATTTGAAAACAAATATATTATAGCTTATACTTACCACTATATCTGCCTAATCTGATAAGATACAGATAAAGATACACAGATCTGCTATTGAGATAAATCCTTGGGTTACTTACTCACATTTATCTTCACTCCTTTTTTTGGCAAAACTCCAATTGACTTCAGTAAAACTAAACCCAAGTATACTCTTAGAATTTTGCTGCAAAAAAATAATTAAAAATAAATTTATTTAATGTTCTGATTCATATACAATGTTCTCTAGCTATCTCCAACAACTTGATAAGTAACAAAAAAGCAATGCATCTTCCATATGATTTAAAATATGCATATTATCTAAACCTAACACCTTAATCCTGGCTGGATATAATGGTACATATGCCATTTTAAACTCTTTAAGAAGCCTTTTTATAAGAATTAAAACTATGTTGAGGTAAAAATAACAAGCTATAATCAACAAAGGCAAGATAGCGCTATCATAAATTTCACGCATCACACTCATTTGCTTTAAAACTTCATTCCTCAACTCCAAGTTCGAATGTTAGAACCAGAGATATTGTGGAAATGTCATTTTGTTTTGTAGTAACTTTGTATGACACACAAAATTATCCCAGTAAAAAGCATGACACCTAGAGATTAAAATATATTAATATGATTTCTCCCTTCCAACCTTTCATGCACACAGGCTACTCATACATTTTATTATTGTGATAATTTAGGGAATTATGTTTTGATTAATATTAAGGGCTCCTTATTGTACACTTCAGACTGCAAACTCCATTTTGAATATGCAGCTGGGTTGACCTCTCCGCAGTCCTTTGCCTCCATATTGAGCCACAACCCACAGGAGGGGACAGAAAAAAATTTTGTACCTAGCACAAGAATAAGAAACGAGAGCCAATAAAGTTTGAAACAAAAAAGCTTTATTCCCCTCACAACACCCACTCCCACCCCTCCCTCCTCCCCCTTTAACATAGAGCCCCTTCCCCTCCCCTTCCTCAAGAAACAGAGCCCCTCCACCACCCTCCTCAAACACCAACAATAAAAAACCCACTTTACAATGTCAAACTATTTACAATGTCTCTGTTCTTCTGTCCCAAAGTGTGGGGCCATGGGGTGGAGCAGGGCCTGGAGGCAGAGCTGCAGGGCAGGTGCCCAACACCACAATCTCAAGCCATTCCCCCATAGGTCTGGGGGCTGCAGCCACCTGGGATGATGCTCTCTGAGGGAGGGTGGCTCCCCCTCCAGCTACCCCAGTGCAGGGCCAGTTTCCCTGTGAGGCATGTCTGGGTTTTTGGGTACATAGCATGGGGGAGAGCAGAAGGGACAGGGCTGGGGCCAGGCCCAGATGGGTGGTGACAAGTCCGGGGTGGGGCCTGGGCCAGGGACTCCTAAGGGCAGGAGGTGCTGGAGGACCCCCCTCCCAGGCAAGGTGGGGTCCTGCTGTGGGCTGGCAGGCAGAACCCAAGGGCCCTGCAGGGCCATGGACAGGGGCTGGGCAATGCGGGGCATAGACACAACTGCCAGGCCCAGGAGGGTGTCCAGGGTCTGGTGGTCAGCATCCTCGGTCTCCACTGCCCTAGCCCGGAGGGCCATCTGCTGCCAGAGCAGTTCAATACGTTCCCATTCTGGGGCCTCCATCCATGCCCCATGCTCCTGCTGAGCCTGGTCCCATGCCTCCTATCAGGCAGTCTCCCAGGTGATATCCTCTGCCCACCAGGCCTACTTCCACACCTCCCAGATCTCTACCACCACCGCCACCAGCTGGAGCATGATGTTCCTATCCAGTGTGTGCTACTCACACATCCTGATGGCTCCAGTACTGGGTGGTGGCGACCTGGAGCCCACATCCCTGATGGGGCTGGTGGGCTCTCCCCCACCTACAGATGTTGGCCCTGCATAGGCAAGACACAGAAGTCTTTTGTGAAAGTTTACAACATTTCAGAGATAAGTTTCTCTGCACCAGGGGCTGTGCACTGCCTTAGCTCAGATCGGGGATCAGCCATGCATGGGTGCCCAGGGACCATGGTAAGCAAGCCAGGCAACCTGGGCCCAGGCAGCTGCCAGCCAAGCCCCCCATCCCCGCTTGCTCCCCCAAGGCCAGTGATCTACCGGGTACTGGCCACAGGCAGCCTTCCTCCCCTGCCCCGTTTGCAGGGCAGTACAGGCCAGGCTTCTGGCAGCACCTGCTGCTGTGGCTGCAGACCCCACCTCTCTCCCCTGCCCCTGTGCAGCCCACAGCACCTTCTTTGAAGTGTGAGAAGCCCATTTTCATGAAGCTGTGAGCACACACACTGCTGAATAAAGTCTTGAACTGTCCCCCACCTCTATGAGTATGATGCATATAGATGTGTAGATGACTGACTAGGAGCAAATGTGCTCCCAGTCAGCTGGGCAACAGGAAGCAGGAAATTACTCTCTGCCCCTGGAACCTATCTGCTGCTGGAGTGGGCTCTGCCACCAGAGCCCAGGTGAGGACAATGTCCTCCTGCCCTGGCAGCCCCTGCTCCATGATGGCAGAGTGGGGCCTTGGAGATTCTCATCTCCCAGCTCCATGATCACCAAACTGGGATTGGGATATAAGAATCATCCAGCCTCCACTTTGGGATCACAGAGCTGGGGCTTGGAGATAAGACAGCTGTTTTCTTGCCCCCTGCCAGCCCATCAGCTAGCACCAAGGAGGAGCCTAAGAGTTTCCCCTGGCTGCTGTAGGGCCAATGGGAGCGGGGCAGGAGCAGACTGCTGCCATGAGCAGCAAATCTGCTCCCTCTTCCCTGCATATGTAGATGCTTATCCAGGGTGGGTTTCCTCTAGAGTAAATTACTCTAAAGGAAACCCACTCTGGAGCACTTGCACATATAGACACATCCTTTAGCATACTCGGCTCCAAACACAACAGCCTAGTAAATAGCCACTGGAGAACTTCACTAAACTAGCACTTTCTTCACTGGAGATATTATTAAGTAAATTATCTTTGACCCTTGACTTGCTTTCACTTCAAATACTGAAAATATGGCCAAGGAGAAGCTTAAGCAAGTGTTGCATAAGCATTGCACTGTTCAGGGTGAGAATTTCACCAAAATAAAACATTCTGATAATATTTATAATATGAGTGTAGACCAAGAGTTTCTGAGTTAGGATTTGGGTTTTTTGAGCAGTTTTTTTGTTTATTTGCAGCTTTTTTGATGTTTTCTTTTTCTTATTTCTATTTCTTTAGGGGAATGGCATGATCACTTTTTTTCTTTTTAATTTGAAAAATAGCATGTTGCAATTGCCCTGGGCCAAGCCCAAGCAACAGTAAACTCATGCCTAAAATAAAATGTTATAATGTTCTTTCGTCTCAGAGCAAAGCCAGATAAATGGACTGAAGTGAATTTGTCTCACCATAGCTTACCTGATGCAAGCAAATCAAACCCAACTTTACACTTCTCAAACCTTTTCCTTCAATATTAGCCTGATTTAGATCTTCTACTGGAATAAACCAGAAGTAACAGTTTTGAACAGCAGGAACCTGATCTCCATTACTTCACCAGGAATCCAGAATATCTCTATTAAATCCAATACATTCATTACAGATTAATAATGATGCAAGGAACCGGAGTTCTGAATCAAGCTCACTGGAGACACGGTGGCATAAAAATGTCTCACTAGTCAGAGTGATCAGTCTCATGTGTGATGGTTTTATACCAGAGGAATTCCACTGGGCTGCATTCAAAGACTTTGGTCTGTACCGATTCTGATATAAAATTCAGATGTTTTTAAGTAAATCACAGCAGGAAAACTGTAATTTAAAGGGAAATGTGTGGAGTGCCAGAAGCAGTTGCACTTCATTGGAGCGCCAAGTGGCTAACACCAAGTATTAATAGCACCACAAGAGTATACAATGAATTTAACAGCAAGCAACAATCACATCAGAGAAGAAGAGAAAGTTAAAACTAAATGGTACTATAAGATTTCCTCTGTCTTCTAAGTTCTACACCTCCATGGGTCAGCCCAGTGAGAAGTACAGGCATCCCAAATCTTACGCGCATTTAACTTGCGCGAATTCAACTATACACGGGTGGGGAGGGGGGGCGGGGCTTTAGTCTGCACACGGCGCTGCCACTTACGTGGAGGCCCAGCCACCACCACGCTGCCAGTGGTGACTGCCTCTGCCTCCAAAACCTCCCTCTGCCGCCATTGAGCCGTGCCCGGAGCTCTGTGGCCGGGCGTGGTGGTGGCGAGTGGCACGCAGCCATCCCCACCACCACCCCACACTGCGCCGCTGCCACCAGCTGCACAACTCTAAGCACAGCTCCGCAGCGGCAGTGGCATGTTTTGGAGGCAGAGGCAATCACCGCTGGCAAGGTAACATGCAATTTCACTATACGCGATTTTCGCCTTTACGCGCTGCCTTTAGAACATAACCCCCGCATAAGATGCGGAATGCCTGTAGCTTGTAGCAAAGAGCAAAGGTCCTTCAGAAGATCCTTTGCCCACAAAGCCAGTGCATACTCTACTGCTAAACCAACTAAGGAACACATCAGATGTTTTCCATTACCTAGGGTAATTAATATGAATAGCTATTTAATCAGGATCAGTGAGATGGAAATGTTTGTGGGCCAAAACTAGGACAGCCTGCAAAGAGCGTATAAAAAAACTGAAGCAGCAAAAAGAAAGTGTGACAGAGGAGAGGAAAACAATATTGGATAGATTAACCTGCTGGAAGACAAAATCCGTAGGGCAAGAGAAGGGAACATTAATGGATCTATACACGTGGAAGGGATCTACTGAAAGCTAACCAAAAAACCTGACTGACAACATCTCCTGCCATCCTGAAGTGCATGGAATACTGTATGTGAGACCTAAAGAAAAAAACTGCAGAGTAATGCAACACTAATAATCATAGAGCCCCACACTGTTTATAAGAAGAACTATACTGCTGTAAAGAAAACTTTTCTCCTAAGGAATACTGGGGCACCTCATCTTTATCCTGCAAAACTGAAGATTCACATAATACATTCAAAGAGGTGTAATCAACTTTTACAATAGGCTACAGAAGGAATGGTCACATAATGCACAGCCCTACCCTGGAAAAGCTTTCTAGAATCTGGCATGGAATTGCCTCAGGAAAAAATCACTTAAAACACTTTAAGTTATACAAATGTACATGACATCTATCTGAAGCTTATCCCAGGGCCTGCCATCTGGTGGTAAGGTAATAGCTGCCTACTACATTCGGCTACCGCAGATAACTGTACAGTATAATTTTCATCAGTGTACAAAATATTGATGTAAATGTGCCACACATTCATGTCTCTGTCTGGATATAATACTTGCCTGATTATTCATTGTCTTGACCCTTCTCCTAAATGCTACCATATCAAACTAGCATTTTACACTCACTTAGAACACATGTAAATGACTCTACAATGTGTAATGGACTGCAGAATCAAGGCTTTTTTTTCTTCATAGGGGTGGGTAATGACACTGCAGAGGCCAAGATCCTTACCACACACAGCAAGTTGAGAATATTGACTGATTTCAGAATTCAGAGATCTGGACGGATTTGAAATAAAATTATTCCCTGTACAGAGGGACACTATACCATTTCAGTTTCCTATTTTGAGGGGTTAGGGGATTTAAGTTATATTGCAGCAAAACCCCCAGGTTTTTCTTTTTCTTTTTTTGTTTTTAAACTTAGAAATATGACATTCCCTTTTTCCCCATCATTTCTGCCTTTTTATCTCCCCTCCTCTATTCCCTATGGGTATATATATAAGTAGTTATAAGTTAAGTTGAAACACTGTGTACATAGGTCCCCTTTTATAGTAAACATGAGCTATTGTAGTAGTGTTTTGCTGTGTGTTGGACTACTGCAATGTATTACACCGTATGGTTATTGTGTGTCTTAAGTCTCTCTATATTAACATTGTATGATTTAGGCCTGGCATGAGTGATGTCAAGTATCCATTTTATGTCAGGTTCCCATCTGGTCCCCATGCCCTTTTGTGTAGGTATGTTGCAATTATGACTCACATTTAAGTCTGTAACCTCTCCCATGTAAATTGGTTTTCCTTCAATGCCTGAAACAAAAGAGTGAATGGTATTTCACAATGATAGCAGGACCCCCTACTAAATCACCCCACCATCAAAACCAATACCTGGACCAACGATCCAGCCATTGGAACAACCCTCAGCATTCAAGAAGCAAAAGATGAGGCAACCCACCATTGTGCCAGGGCTGCTCATGCTCAGTATGAACATCTGGAACCTTCTAGAACAGGGCTGACCTTGCCTAGACATGCCCTCCCTATAGGAGATCATACGTAGTTTGCCCCTTAAAAAGGGGTAGTGAAGACTGACTCCTTGGGACATCCTCTCCATCTGGACCAGCACCATGCCACACCACCTATCCACTCAGAGGCCCTGCTGGTGACCCCCGACCTCTGGACACCACCTTGCTGGAGAAGACCCCAACTGGCCATTGAGGATCAACTCACAGCCCAGGATAGGTAGCTATCACCCCCACCCTCTCTTCAACCAAGGACTCTGTTTTTCTTCCCTACCTGGACTTGAACCCTTCCACTGAGTCTCTTTCTCCTGCTGCCATTTTGTGAGTATGTGTGTGGGAGTGCTTGTGTGAAGGGTGTGTGGGGGAACCAAGCTGTACGGTATAGTGTTCATTTAATAAAACTCTTATTTGGAACCCTGAATTGGGTTTTGCTTTACTACAGTTCCAGCCCTGCTCCAATCTCTGCTCTCCTCGCCCATCTAACTTCTGTCTCATTTCTCCCTCTCCTGCTTCTGGCTCACCGCCACCTCCAACATCTGTCCCATGCTCCTGTGGCTCCAGCCGTCCTGAGCTCTTCTCTGCCTACAAACCCGTTTCTTTCCTATTGCCTTATCCCCACTGCCTTTTCTCCACTTGTTCTTTAGTTACCAAGCACCCCAAGAATAGGTACCACAGGCACCAACACACACACACACACACACACACACACACACACACAGTCACCTGTCAGTGTTTAACCTGTGTGTATATGTGTAGGTATGTGTGTATTGTGTATGATTTCACGTCCTTATCATTAGAGCATGTATGTGCTTGAACTGGTGATAGGTATGCATGTGCCTAGGCTGGTAATCTCAGAGGTGTACGTGCCGAGTTGGTAGTGTGTGTGTGTGTGTGTGTGTGTGTGTGTGTGCGTGCGCGCGTGTGCATGCACCTAATTGATTTGTGTGTTTGTATATGTGCAATTGTGTCACACCCTCCCATCTAACAGCGCAATTCTGAGATCTTGAGAGTAGGCCTGACCCCACAGGGCAACAATATATGCCTTGTATTGGTTGTGCTCACACAAGTGAGTTTCACTGTGTTAGCATATATGCAGTATAGTCCCATTTCTGCGTAAACAAATAATTTGTCATTTACATATGAGGCAGCTGTACCTGTGAAAAATATGCATGCAAGAACATGCCCATTTATGCATACAAAATGTGGGAGTATACATGTAGACATATTTTTCACACAGACCTTGATAATTTGACAGTCAAAGGGCGTGTACTAAAGCACAGCACAGTATGAGCAGTTACTGTGCCTGGTGCAAGGGGCTGCGCCCAATGATCTTCCAAGGTCCCTTCCAATCTTACAATCTATGAATCTATGCATGTAGTGCATGTTTACATTTTGGCACACTATATCAGGGGAGCATGCTAGTATGGCGACATTGCTGGTGATTATGTGTAGACCTGTGTAATCACTACATCTCTGTAACACGCCATATGAAGATGTTGCACATTGCTACATTACTGGAGGGCAACATGTAGATGCGTCCAAAGTCTAGTTATTCCAAACTTTGTGAGAGAAATTAAATGCTTGTTCTCTAGAAAATTGAAAACCTGTGTATTTTGCTTCTGGCCCTTATCTCACACAAATGTCAACTATCAGCAGCTAGCCATAGACCAGAAAAGCCAACCCACCAAACTGTCCACCACACATTTCACCTTGAACAAAATAGTATATTTTAATGAAGTTTCATGTCATTAGCAATGTTCTAACCACACTTCCTCACTAACCTTTGTTTACAAATAGCAAACTGAGGCACAACTAGACTAAAGTTTTTCCCAATGTCATTGAGAAAGTCAGTAGTAAAGCCATAAACAGAAATGATTCCTCTTACTACTGTGTGCTACTTTAACTGCTAGACACTCTTCTTAGGACTCCTCACTAAAGAAAAAAAAAAACTGGCCAATGAAACCTAGCCAACATACTCTCCATCTCTCAACAGTAAAGAGAATAAAGGCAATAGAAAGGGGCAAAGACTAATGCAAGGTACTGATTTTATTGCAGTTGTCTGTCAGGGCTTGATTTATGCTTGGCTAACATGATCTCTTAACTGCCTCAAAGTGAAAGTTAGACTTTGTAAAATGTTTACATTCATAAATAAATAATTTAAAGCAAAAGAAAGGGGAAAGTAATGCTGTTGATACCAGGGGTTTGACTGTTAGTGCCTAGTGCATGCTGAAAACAGTTCTAAAGGGAATACATTACAGTAATACTGTACCATAATCCTACCAGTCAGTAACAAAGGACATTGATCTTATCTTTCAAAAGAAAAACACTGTGAAACTATGAGAGGTAGAGGTATAGCCTCTGAATCAGAATTGCCTAGACCTTAAGGCAGGGGACAGACATTACACATCAGAAACTGGTTTAAACCTGTAACAGAACAAACATTCAGTACACATAAACCAGTTTCAAAGTGGCCAAAACTGGTTTGAGATAAACCCAGTTGAATGTAGTATCAGACTTAACTGATTTCGCTTAAATCGGTTTATGCAATGTCTGTTCCAGACCCCTTGCTGGTTTAAGATAAACCATGTTCCCCCAGCATCCCAGCTTGCTCTCCGAGTTGGGCAGGGCTCTCTGCTCTAGCTGCAAGGTGGACTTCACCCCTCTGCTCTCTAGCTGTAGCAGGGAGCAGTCCTAGCGGTCCAGCCAGCATGGCCCATTTAAGGCAAAGTGGGCAGAGAGGGGGTTAATTCTTCCCTCCTTCCCCTCTTCCCCCACTGAATCCAGGGTCAGCCTGTCTGCTGGGGAGCAGAGGGGAGGGGGCTGGAGTGGTGACCCCTGGAGCTGGCAGACCCCAGGTGGAAGGAAAGGGTGGAGCCATGATAGAGGCAGCCAGTGCCATGCTAGGGGCTATAAGTGCAGCCCCGCACAACCTGTCCAATCACTTCTATCCCCAGGGCTACACACTCACAGAGGGGAAGCAGGGGGCAGGGCTCCCTCCACTCCTGGAGGGAGCATGGGGACTGCACAGCTGGGAGTGGGGGAGACAGCAGGCACCAGTGTGGGGCTTCCATGCTACAAGGGCTGGAGCTGTAGACTCAGGGAGCAGAGCCACAGGGATAAGGCATGCTCCACTCCCTCTCCCTGTGCAGTGCTAGCCAGAGTCATGCCTGCACCGTGCATGAGCACCTTGACCTCCCTGCTGCTGCTGATGCCAGGCAGTAGGGGCTGCACACCATGGGGAGGTAGTATGTGGGGGGTCCCTACACCCCCCTCCCTCCCTCACATCCTGCCCAGGTGAGCTCCATGCTCCCACTGCCCCCCTGGGGGAAGGACAAGAAGGGGGAAGAGTTCCCCCCAGCAAGGAACAGAGCATCCCTCTGCCCTGGGTGGGTAGAGTGGGAGGGGGGGGAGATTCCCCCTGTGAGGCTGGGCAGCATCCTATAAATCCCCACCTCCCCACCCCTCAGCAATGGGGGAGAAGCAGGGGAAGAAGTCTGGGACCAGGCAGCCTCACAGAGCCCCTCTCCCCACCCCACCACAGGGCGGTGGGGAAGGAGGGAGAACAGCCGCCCCAGCACTGAACAGGGCCCACCTCCTGGTCCTGTGGTAGTGGGGGAGAGGGAGGAGTTCCCCTCTGGGGCTGGGCAGCCCTGTGTGCTGGGAACCCCAGCTGCCAGGGAACCGCTGGGGCCGGCCTGGCCATGCCCCGCTTCCTCAGCTCAGCTTCCCTGTGGAAGGGAGGGCTGCTCTAGCACCCCCAGGCTTCTGGTTTAGGCCACCGCAGGCATGTGCCAAACATCTATCCACTTGCAAACCAGTTCACTCTCTGCAGGTTAGACTAACCTGCAAAGAAAGAATCATTTCAGACTCAGGCTTTTTGAACATCTGTCCCTAGCAGAATTGCTAGAGGCTGCAAGTGAGAGTGTGGAAAAAACCCTGGTCACACCTTATTAAGTCTTCCTTTCAGTGTCCACTACACTGTGTGACACAGGATACTGAGCAAAATGGACCTTTGGTCTGACCCAGTAAATAGCAGTTCTTATGTTCTTAACCTTCCATTTAAACTCTCCTAACATGAAAATTCAAGGTTAAAAAACCTGCTCTTAATTAGCAATTATATTTTGCAATTAATCCATTGCTTTATTTGTTCTTACAGCTACTCATCTTATAATAGAAACCAAGTATGAATTTCTTGTCTTCCAGAGATATCTTTTCTTGCCATTTCTATATCCAACAAAACTCCAGGAGGAAATAGAAACAGATTCTATTAGTTGCAGACAGTGAAAATTGGTAGTTTAAATGTGTTTTACTGGATTTTGGGGGTGCCATTTATAACTAGAATTGAGGGGCTAATGTGAGAAGTACAAATTGCCAACCTTAATGTGAAATTACTTCCAAGCCCTGCCAGTTAAAACTTCTGCATTTTGCAAAGTTCTAAAAGAGTGCCTTAATTTGGTTATTTCCTCAAAATTACCCCTTCTTAACTCTCCTTTCCACTCACAGCATTCATTCACAGTTCTGTCTACTTAAATGTCTTCCTTTACATCAGAAATAGATTGTCTCTTTAAAAAAAAAAAAAATCAATATATTACTGTGGAATTCATCCCAAAGGAAAAAAAGGTATTAGGTCTAAATCATCTGAATTATAGGGCTGTGGAGAGGGATTTTTAGGT
>NW_005842131.1:966315-977458 GCF_000455745.1 Alligator sinensis | reverse complement strand
AAGTGAATGTTGTTTGTTTAAGGAGACTTCCACGAACACCTTCCCCAATAAAATAAACCAAATCCTGCTTTCGGTGTCTCAAAATGCAGTATTTCAAAATACCTTTGGATGACAGCCTGCACAAGTATCTGCAGACTTAGGAAAACAGGCAGACTTTCTTAACACCAAGAGCAGGTCAAATGAAGACCACCATGCATCTTTCCAACAGCACATTTGTTCAGCAGCCTGAACACAGAATGCACCATCACCAGTTGGCTGTTAATTTCACTTCCAGCTTTAACACAGATCCATTGCTTTTGCTGTTGCTATGGGTGTTCTGAATCAGAAATTCTAGTATAGTCTGGGTCCTTCAAGCTTTGACTGCTCATCTTTTCTTTCTTCTTAATGAACTAGCAGCAGCTCAAACAACCCTGTTCTGTCATTGTACATTTGCTGCAACAGAGGATAGAATGGAAAGAGTTAATCAATTCTGATCACAGTGATTTGTCTTCCAAAAAGGGTTTATTCAATTCTATATTTCTGCCCAAGTTAGAGTTAGTACTTTTGGGGAGGAACAGGAAGTCTTTAAAAAAAGGAAACCCAGAGTTTTGACATAAAATGTGGGCGGGGAGGGGGGGGCAAAGGGAGAGGGAGGCCCCTCTACAAAACCGGTAACAAAAAAAAAAAAAAAAAAACCAAAAAAAAAAAAATCACAATAAAAATCTGAACCATATAATCCATCAGAAGGAAATCAAAGGAAGGATAATGAGAGATTAACTTTTCCTTATACAAGGATCTCTATCTATCAATATGCTTCTAAAAATATCCAATATAGCAGAAAATAAATTGTTCTCTTTTATCAACATGGTCCTGTTCTTTGAGTTAATCTCTGTATCCCATAACCCCTTGTGTACATATCGTGTAAATCCGTCTTTTTGCCTTAATATAAGCTTATTAAACTTAAGCAGAGAGTCATTCAACATGTTGCAGGCCAATACACCAGCTGGTTATACTTAAACAACTTTTTCATTTTTGCACACCAGAGTCAGAACAGGTGACACATAGTATCTGTATTAATAAAGGTAATGTTATCTAGCAGCAGCTGGATTGGCTTTTCTTTCTCTTTGTTTTTAACATCTCAGATTCCCTTTCTTGTTTCAAATAGCTCCTGTCAAGACTCTGGCTTGACCTTCACCCAAGGTTCTTTGTAGGGCACAGTTAGAATGTGCCTCCAACACGGGTAGATTGCTTCCTCTTCTTGCTGCTAATGCTTCTTTTTCCCCCTGGAGTAGGTTAACATATCCATCCTGAAATTCATTATATTGACATCAGTGATATGCAATATACTGTAGCTCCAATTCACATTTGGCTTGATGTTACAAAGCAACTGCTGCTCCAATTGACTTCAGTGGAAATTGAAGGTGTTTATTAAGCTGTTCAAAAATTTAGCCCCGTGGTATATTATTTGTAGTGGCGTGGCCCTAATCCTGATAGAGACAATGTGTCAGATCCAAAGAAGGAGGAGCCTCCAAGTTATGTGCCAGAGTCTAAGAGAGATGTAGGCATGATGGTGCAGAAATTAAGTGAGAGGCAACGATCTCTTGGGGTGATATCATCTATTGGACCAACTATGTCACTGGGATAAAGTTAGATAGAATATCTTACCTTTTAATGAAAGTGTTTCTCAGATTTCTGATCACAGGAAGCCAGGCACAGCATAGTGATACACAACAGAGAAGAGGGAATGAGGGAAATTCTCAGAGGTAGCAGACACACAATTAGCAGAAGAAATGAAGAAAAGCTACCATAAGGGCTAATTTTAAAGTGTGTCCCCTGAAGTGGAATTCAAAGCCCAGAGTTTCAGTACCTAGACATTTCATAGGGAAAGGTAAGTATCTTGGCAGGGCAAGCCAGTTTCCTGTTGAAACTAGGTCCACTAATGCAAGAAAGAATCCAAGATTCCTGGGGCCAGAAGGACAGCATGAAAGAGGGACCACAGCTCCATGCTAACAGTCACATTTGAAGCATATTAAAGGTCTAAATCTGTTTTCTGTCTCCAGAAAATAAGAACAGGCTTTTAACCAGTGCTGTTACAGGCATTAAATGTGCATAACTCAAGCACTAAATGCTAATGTAGTTTTGATCAAAGTGACACTGGAATTCATCCCTTTAAAAAACTCTGTGGGCACATCTACGCGAGACATTTACTGTATTGACTAATTAAATCCAAAGTAAAGGACTTGGTGTCTAAACATGTGGTGCTATTAGGCTGCATGAAACTAATAAACTCTGCAGCAGAGTAGTAATACAAGTACTACCTTGCTCGGAGTTTTTTACTCTTCAGCACCACGCATGTAGATGCTGATACAGCTGACTAGGACATGGAATGTGCTTCAATGTGGGAACTACCTGTGTGAGCCATAATGCAGGTAGCCTGTATAGCCCTGTTATCTGCGTAATCCCACAGTGGAACACCCTCATGCCCCAGTCACCCCCTCTGCAGAATGTTGAGCCAGGCTGGAGCAGCCCCAGTGGGGCAGACTGACTCCCAGAACCCCCTGCCAGCTGGGGCTGCTCCAACCCAGCTCAATGTGCTGTGTTCCTAGGCACACGTGTAAATAGGGTGCCTAGGCAAAATAAACTTTGATGTAATATGTGCTGAAGTATATTGTCTCACCTTAAAATGCAAGTGTAGACACACCCAGTATGTAGTAGGGGCTACAGAGTGGTATTTAGACCATAGCCCTTTGCAAGAGGAAGCACAGAGCTTCCCAGACCTAGGAGGAATGCTCTTTCTGAGGCATTCAGAAGAGCTCTGAGATTGATCCTTATGCATGCATAAAGGAACCAAAAAATCACCTAGTCCCATTAGGATAGAGCAGATTACCACTGTTACTCTATCAGCTCATTCTAGCATCTTCTTACCACTTTTAGTGTCTTGGTCCCCACAAGGACATGGAAGGCACATCCAGACATGCGTGGACATTTGGTTCCCCGGGGACAAGTAGCAGTGGTGCACCTTGCATCACCGCTGCTTGTCCCTGGATAACATCCATGCAGATGCATGCTTTGGAGCACAGCAAGTTGCCTTGGGGGTGGCGGGGGAGGGGTATAGGAGAGGGCTTACCTGGGGTCCCAGTGGCCTCCCGGGGCTGCAGCCATGGCAGTTCTGCTGCACAGAGTTTTTTCCATGGGTTCAAAAAAACCCACAGGAAAAAAAAACCTGGTACAGCGCATGCTCGGGCAGCATGCCCTTGCAGGGTGAAGAACATTGGACTGTGTGTTATGTGGCACTGCAAACATGTATGCAGGGCCACATGCTGCATGACTGGGCGCTTGTCTGGACATGCCCAAGGGGCTCATCTACATGAGACTAACCCAATACACAGTAAAGCATCACACATGTACAGCAATTACTGCATAGTAGATTAGTCTAATGCACCATAGAGCATTAAAACTAATGTGCCAAAATGCACATGTAGATGCTGACTGGGAGCAAATTGCTCCTGGTCATCATAGGGCCAAAGAGCATGGGGAAAGCTTTCCCAGCTGGGCAGGATTCTACCTCTCAGCCCATGATCCCATCCCAAAATCCACGTGGCTGGGAGAGCTGTCCCAGCTCTTGGCAGCTGCCTCTTTGCCCTGGGAAGATTAGTATAATAAATGGAAGTGTTGCCTCTCCCATTGCTGAAACCACAACAGTCTTGAATTGTATCTGTATACATACTTGAATTTTCAGTGTTGTCACAGTGTTGATAGCAACAGAATTATCTTTATTTCAAGGATCTGAGTTTACAGAACTTGCCATGCTTCCTGGCATAGAACTAGGAGTTAATACATGTCACACTCCATCTTAAGCTTAGCCTTTAAGCATGCCAACCCCTACCCTATCACCCCACCCCAATCCCAAGGGTGATTGCTTGGAGGAGAGGGAAACCCCCTAGAACAATGCATTGTCCATTCCACTATTTTGTATGTCAAGCGGCTACTTTCAGTGTTGGCAAATACTAGCTCCATCTCACACCCTTGCACTGAGCGTGCCTGGTCTCAGCACCCTCTCACACCTGTGTCTGAGCCAATACCTGCAGGACAGTCCAGGATCCCACTGCTGAAACCTCCTAGCTCAAGTGGCTACTTGAATTTTCAAGTTGGCAAATACCATGGTGATTGAGTATTTCGCACTTCCAGCAACAAAACCGGCTTTTATCTATTTAACCTCACTTACACCCACCCACAACAAGGAAGTGTGGAGATAAGAAATTACAGGCTCTGGAGCTACCCCTGGTGGACAAACTACATAACTCTCAATGCAGACAGACCCTAAATCACAGGTGTTTAATAGATATTACAAAATTAGTTGCAGAACCTGATTCGACTACATCCGGTTTCAGCAAAACTATATCCATCAAGCTTTAGATATCACGTGATGATCAGGACCCTAAACAAGAGTTAACCCCATGCACATGCATCATGTTATGGGTTGTAACACATTATCGGGTGGTAAAGTCTAACGTCTATCATGGCCTCAATACTCCCACCTTACAGGCAAGTCACCAACCACAACTGTATAGGCCATGTTCGGAAAGTTGATTTCCACTTCTCAATAAGCTATGCCACTGGACTAAGAGGTAGGTAAGGTCCCTAAAGCCAGCAAGAGAACATGTAAGTGACGGTGTATTCCATTGCAGGATAGTTTGGCTTTGCACCTGAATGCAGGCAATTTGCTATACTCAGTTCCTATGGCCAGCATATAATATACTGGTCTCAGCAATATGCAAATAGGTGCTTTCAATCCTTGTTTGAGTAGCTGCCTCAGGAACAGAACACTTATGAGGCCAGGAAGACAGAGGCAGAGGTCCCAGAACCCCAGGTAACAGCCCCAGCCTTCCATACCCCACCCAGGTCTATTTGCTGTGCCAGAGTGCACACGCAGGAGCAAATATGTGCTACTGCTATTTGACCCAAAGGAAATGCCCACCCCAGAGTGTGCATGCTCATGAAGATGCACCCATAGTGGTTTTCAATTAAAAATAAATTAACATCCATCAGCCAAAAATTATCCTATTTGTAATGTATATGTTAATTCATAATCCTGTGTTTTGAAGCTGTGTTGTTTTCTTACAGCAGATACAGGTAGTCTTAGTATAATTCTGACTGCAAAGGCTATTTTGGTAAACAAAGGCAAAACCGAAGTGTTGGGCAGAAAATTCAATGCAATTTTTGGCATGTTCCAGGTTTCAAACGTGTGTCCAAAGCTAGAAGTTCATTGCAAAGATTTCTGTTCACAGGCCTCTTATGGTGCTTAAATTGTAAAATGCTTTTTAAGCAGTAGAGTCCAAAACTTAACAGAAAAAAATTACTATAAAATTATGTTCTGAATTAGTTAACAGGCTCTGTCTTGCCTTATAATGAAGCATTACCTTTTTCATTCCACCTCTAAGATGCTTTTCCTCTGAAAAGCAATATTCAGTTTTCAGCTAATCAGGAATTTTTTTAGCATGTCACAACATTTGCAAATTCTTATCTGAACACCAGTTTACAATAAAATCCTTGAAGACTTTTTAGTTGATATACTGGCTGTTTGATATCAACATCAACTTCTTGAAGCATTTTACTCACAATGTTAACTTCATAAAATATATAATGCAGTGCACAAGAATTTATAGCTGCAGATTCTATGAACCAAACATTCTGCGTTATTTCACAAGGATCCTATGGATCCTTTTAAATTTGAATCACTAGTAATGAAACTAGGCCATCATAGATTTCTGGAACTTGATATCAAATGACTTGGACTGCATTCATTCAACTTTCCTATTTTATTTCACTTAAGGGATGTGGAAACAGATGGGTCACTGTAACAGGTCGCCCTCCCCAGTGCCATCTTCCCTGTTAATCCACGCCTTATGTGGGGTGCCCTTGGAGTCCTCTTTAGGGTCTTATGTCCCACACTCTACTTGCCTGCCATGTCTTGATGGAAATTATTATGCTGATGTTCTTGTAAGCGGGAGACTGCCTATTGTATTTCGTATGTTGGGGCCTTTTGCCTCCACAGGGCTTGACCCCGGTCTTTCTCTAGCTAGGTCTCCCTGTCTAAACTCACCAAACGGGGTTTGGCTTCAAGGCTCCAAGGTGTCTTGAGGCTCGTGGCCCTCTTTTCTGCTCCAATCTGGAGCCTGGCCTCCCTGGCCAAGAGATCTGGCCACTGGCCCCACAGCCAGGGGGTCACAAGCCCAAAGCCAGGGAACAGCTTTGAACTCATATCATCTCAGTCCAAAATAAATAAATAATATTGCACGTCAGGTGCACCAGACCACCCCATTCTTTTAAGATCACACCTTCTGGTGCCAGGGTCAGTGCACCCCAAAACCCTGTGCTCCCACTGACACCAGGGCCTATGTATCCCCAAAAAGCGGTGCCCTCACTGGTGCCGGGGTCCCCACTCTGTAGTGGGCCCCCAAATGAGGCCTCCTCCTTCCCCTAATAGCCTCACCCAAACCACTGGTGTTATTCAGTAAAAATTAAAAAAAAAATATCAACAGTCCTGTTCATGGGCAATAACTGCCACCCAATAAATGTGATTAAAGAAGGCAGCATGCCAGCTTACATTTATGCAGGGTTCGTGCTTTGGCTCCCCACCATCAGCTATGGTCTTTCTTTTGGGGTTGCTACCATCCCTCTGGGGTCCTTCATAGTACGCCTCCTCCAGTCTTTGGACCGCTCACCAAGCCTCTCTGTGGAGTTCTGGGATGCACTCCTTCCCCTTTGGCTGCTGGCCTTTACTGCCACTCTGCCCAGGGATTTTATAGTCCTGGCCTTCCCCTTCTGGTCAGCTGACTAGCTGGCCAGGCTCAACATTTAACCCCCTCCTTACCAGCACTCTGTGCCCAGAAACTTCTGGCCTTAAAGGGGCCAACCTGTCTTCTGGTGACAGAGCTAGGGTTCCCTGTTACAGTCACATAGTTGATTTATTATATCCCAGAACTGTAGTGATACCATAAAAAAGCACAAACACATTAAAACTATGGCTTAAAAATACCATGACTTCAATGGAATGATTCATGGCATCACTGAGTATGGGACTGAAAGAACATGATTGAATGGGACAAAAAATACCATATTGCTAAAGTCTCTAATTCTCTTCTGAATTCCACTTTCATATTTGCCCTACTGCGCTAGCCTCACATACTCAAGTGAGCTTCCCATTCATTTTAACAATTCAAGGAGAGTTTCTGTCATTCCAGCTAGTAGAATCTGTCTCATTCAAAAAAAGTAATGAAAAAATATTTGGTCATAAAACAGGTCTCTCTTACCTCAGCTGCTTTTTCAGCAGACATGAATCTCACAATCACCGTCATCTACTTAGTAGACAACTAAAGTCATACATGAAGTCAAATATAATAAAATAATATTTGGTAGCTTTTGAGGAAGAAATAATTTCCTTTGTGACCATCATCCCAATAATTTCATTTTGAATCTTTCTGTCCAGGCAATGATCATGAATATCCTTTGAGGCATGTTTGAATGAAAACAGTCATGACTGCTATGTCTTATTCTGAACTCAGTGATTCTGATGTGTGCTAGCTATGTTCTGGCCATTGCCAGATGAGGTCTCTCAAAGTATTTAGGTGCTGTTCCATATCTTTTGTTTGACTCCAAATGGGGCTTAGCTAGGATCTAGGGCAGTGTGTAGATGAAATGAGGGGCATGTGTGCATGACACTTTAAAGCAGGTTATATGCTTCTGCACCATTTTAATGGTGTTGGTGTTTGCAAACGTTGGCAACGCGTTGTGCAGTAATTCTAGCCACTGTAGCGAATTCAGTGGTGTAATATTGCCTTAAATGACTTGGGGCGCAGCAAACTAAAACTCCTCTGAGGAGTTTTAGTTTGCTGCCCTACAGCCATGGAGCGAAGCACCAGGGCTCTGTGCAGCTCAGGGGCTCTGCAGAAAGCCTATGCAGGAAGCCAGGGAAGGCAGGCTCTGCCCAAGAAAAGCAGGAAGCCTGATTTTTTTTTCCCTCCACAGCCTGCCTGAGCTGTGCAGGGGCCTGGTGCTTCCCTCTGTGGCTGCAGTGCCCCCCAGGACCACCTGAGCCAGGTGCCTGCATGCAGATTCACCGGGGGGTGGGACCGCTGCTGCAGAGGGAAGCACCAGCCCCTAACCCCCGCTAGCCCAGGGACTACTCCACCTGCCATCAGCTCTCCCTCCCCTCCCTGCCACCAGAGAGGCAGATAAGTTTGGGTAGGTGCATGACACAGAGGTTTAAAGGACCCTAAATTCAAGCAGTGTTTTTAAAAACCCACCACTTCAATTTAGGATCCCCATTTCATCTATACACCCCCTTAGATTCCTAGCTGTTCATACCAGGACAGTTCTAGCTATGCACAGAATTCAGGACTGCAGGTGTCTATGAACTATTGTGTCAAAAAGGGAGGCAACTAATTAGTTTAGGTGGCCACTAAGCAGGGAATTGTTGAACCTAGGTCCCTAAAGTCTACTGCTCTAAATGCCTACGGCCTGTTTTTTGTGGATTTGGCCCTTAGTTCCTGCATCTCCCATTAATATTTCTCAGTGCCTTAAAACTATCAGGGTCAAACTCAGACTCACTGCTTCCTGTTTTTGAAGCCAAGAATTCATTGTTTTCCCCTTATGGATCATAGTGGCAAGCCCTAAAAATTCTAAGGCTCTATAAGCAAATGGCAAAAAGTTCCAGAGGGGAAACAGCTATGTATGCCTTCTGATAGGAAAAGAAGGAGGCCTGCCATTCACATGGACTACTTAGCTACAATTATTTTCATGACATAGGGAAAGTTACCTTAACTGTATCCAAACATGGGAGGAAGGAGAAAGGGAGTGGACACACACACAGAGGAGAAAGTGTACATTTTCAAAATGTTACGCATCTGCACATGGTTCAAATTTCTCTTTTCTTCCTTTCAATGACAGATAGTACTGAGCAAGGGTGTAGTCTCTAGAATAGCTGTTAATCTCCTTTCAAGTGATATAAATCAGGATGTACACCAGTGGAATCAAATGAAGCTACTCTTGCTCATGGTAACAGGGAAGAATTTGGTCCTTTGAGTTAACCCATTTGAACTGACCGGTACTGCAACTGAGTTGTGGGGAATTAAATCAGAATGGTTTTAATGAGAAATATAATGCAAGAACATTTCCCATCTTAGCTGATAAACCAGGGGTTGTTAACCAGGGGTATGTGTACCCCTGGAAATACTTTGGAAGGTCCCAGGGGGTATATGGAGATGAAATGCCACCACCCCACACTGCTGTCTCACAGGAGCAGGGCTGGGGCGGGGCAAGAGCAGGGATGCACATCCATCACTCACCACAACCAGACTCCATGTCAGGCTGCTCTCATGGCCCTCCACACTTGGCATCTGGCTGCTCACTTCCCCCCACCCCCCAGGGTACACTTATTAAAAAGGGGGTCACTGGGGATACACTTGTTAAAAAAGGTTGAACACTCCTGTGATAAAGGATCAGTCATCTAGGAAAGAATATTAGAGAGTTGAACTAAGTAGATATTGCTTGGCATCTGTAACAGGGGGGTCTTTCTGGGGCCGGTCCACCACTGGCCCACCCACCAGTTTCTGGGCCAACCACCTGACTCACTCATCTGCCACACCTTGTTTCTTAATTGGTTCTTATTAGGCAGGAGGCTGCCCATTCTTGCCCCAATGCCAGGGGGCATTTTCTGTGGCTCTGTTCCTCCCCTACACCACAGCCCAAGCCTCACAGATGGCATCCAGGTGACACAATGCTCCTGACTTACAGCCAGACCAAACTTGACCCTTGTTGTCAGGCCTCAGATACACATGCATTCATACCGCCCTCTGCTCACTAGGGCCTCTCACACTTCACCCCTTCTCACAGGGTCGCTTTCATGCATTGACAACTTATACTACCTTGCTCCCTCTTGGATCAGGCCCCTTTGGCCATAGGCTTTATCTAGCACACACTTTGCATGGCAGACATACTGTCTTTTGGGCCTCTCCTGGCCCCTCCTAGGGCAACTCTACACAAACTCTCACACGCAGGGCTCCCAGCCCTCTGGTTTCCCCCTCATTGGGGCTCCACACCCACCCCCTCACTGGGGCTCCCCATCTCTACCCCTTCACTGGGGCCTAACCTTACTGAGACTCCACATCTTTTACCCCTTCACTGGAGCCTAGCCTTACTGGGGCTCCACATCTTCTACCCCCTCACTGGGGCTATGGGGCTTCCCTCCCCAGTGGGGGCTCAGGTGGCCATAGCCTTGCCTGGCCCCAACTGCTGCCCACAGTGATGTTGGGGTTAGGGTTATTGAGGCACCCTGACACATCTTCTACCAGGGTGGTAACTGGCCTGATATTTGCCTGGATACTCCCACACCATTGGGAGCCCCACCAGGCCACCCACTCCTGGCAGGGTGCAATTTTAGGCCATGCCCAGGACCAAAAGCCTCCTGCTCCTACCTGCAGATGTTCTCCTACAGCAGCTCAGCCAGGCAATGTTTATGCCTGGCTGCCAGCAGCAAACTGCTCTGTTTATATAGGCAGCCAGTGTCTCAGAATGGCTGGGGGCAATAAAAACCCCCTTTGTTTGGCTCAGCCGTTAAAGTGGCAGGCACCAACAGTGCCCCACCACAGCAGCAGATACTTTTCAAAACTTTTATCAGGAAGATACAAGGTAAGGTAAGCACCATCTATGCAGAAGACTCTTCTTTCCTCATCCCTCCCAGCATCTGATCCATAGACCAGAATTTTTCTCCTGTTCCTGGGACCTTTTTTCAAATCCCTGGTTGTGGTTCAGCCTCTTTACTGCCCATTCATCCCTTAGGCATTAAAGTTTATCTCAGGCTGTGGTTTAACTAACATTTAAACAAAGGACTCTTTAATTAGGAGTGCATGTGGAAGGAAGACACACAGTTACTTTTTAAATTTATTTTACTAATTACCTCTTGAAGCTGCTTCTGACCTTCCTATCATCCTATGCCTCCATCTCTGTTAACTACAAAGTTTGCTTTGATCTGACAATTTTAAATATTTTTAATTAACTTATCTTGTCATAAAACATACTGTATTAACAGAAAAAAGATCCTCTATCACATACATATTCTAGCCAAAGCTATAAGAGGACTTCAATATGGCTTCCCAAGGAAGAG
>NW_005842131.1:964782-966304 GCF_000455745.1 Alligator sinensis | reverse complement strand
CAGGAATTACCAGGCTCCTTGTCCCCCAAAACTACAGCTTTTCCTACATTACATAGCAGCAGAGACATCAGTATCCTCTTCCGAAATAATGCGATAGCTTTGAGCCACATATCAAGGGACTTTTGGGACTTTTAATTTTTTTATTTTTTTTTTGCTTTCTCCAGTAGGGTTAATCTTTCTCTTATGTAACGCAATCAACTGACAACCAATATTGGGATCTTCTGGAAGGGCTAGACATTTTTAAATCTGCAGGTCCAGACGCCCTCCACCCACGGGTGTTGAGGGAACTGGCAGGGGTCATCGCAGAGCCTTTGGCCCGGCTGTATGAGCATTCATGGTCATCTGGCCAGGTGCCAGGGATTTGGAAACTGGCTAATGTGGTCCCTATTTTTAAGAAGGGGAGGAAGGAGGACCCATGTAATTATAGGCCTGTAAGCCTCACTTCAGTGCTCAGGAAGCTCTTGGAGAGGATCATCAAGGAGCACATCTGTGGGGGGCCTGCAGGGGAGATCATGCTCAGGGGCAATCAGCATGGCTTCACCAAAGGCAGGTCCTGCCAGACCAACCTGATTGCCTTGTATGACCAAGTAACTAAATCCTTGGATGATGGTGTCGCTGTGGACATAGTCTTTCTAGACTTTAAGAAGGCCTTTGACACTGTGTCTCACCCCATCCTCATCAATAAATTAAGTGACTGTGGCATTAATGCCTGCGCAGTTGGATAGGTAAAAAATTGACTGATGGAGCGCACCCAGAGAGCAGTGGTGGACGGGTTGTACTCAACCTGGCGAGATGTGAGCAGCAGGGTCCCCCTGGGCTCAGTCCTCAGGCCCGCATTGTTTAACATCTTCATCAGCGACTTGGATGAGGGGGTGGAAAGCACGCTGTCCAAGTTTGCTGATGACACTAAGATGCGGGGCGAGGTGGACACACTTAAAGGGAGAGAGAGGCTGCAACTAGATTTAGACAGACTACAAATGTGGGCAGACGAGAATAAGATGTGGTTCAACCTAGACAAATGCAGGGTGCTGCACCTTGGGAGAAGGAATCCACAGCGTACATACAGGCTGGGGAGTTCCTTTCTTGAAAGCACAGAGGTGGAAAGGGATCTCGGAGTCATTATTGACTCCAAGATGAACATGTGCCGCCAATGCCAGACCGCAGCCAGCAAGGCCAGCCATACCTTGTCATGCATCCAAAGGTGCATCTCAGACTGGTCCAGAGAGGTGATATTACCCCTCTATGTGACTTTGGTCAGGCTGCAGTTGGAGTACTGCATCCAGTACTGGTCACCGCACTTCAAAAGGGATGTGGCCAGCCTGGAGAGGGTTCAGAGGAGGGCCACCCGCTTGGTGAGAGGGCAGCAGGACAGGCCCTACAAGGAGAGACTGAAGGACCTGAACCTGTTCAGCCTCAGCAAGAGGAGGCTGAGGGGGGACCTGGTGGCTGCCTACAAGCTCATCAAGGGGGATCAACAGCAAATAGGCAGAGCTCTTTTCTCCCCAGCACCACCTGGGGTGAC
>NW_005842131.1:955488-964600 GCF_000455745.1 Alligator sinensis | reverse complement strand
AGGGGGTCAGGCTAGATGATCTGTTCAGGTCCCTCCTGACCCTAGCTACTATGAAACTATGAAATATCAGCATAATCCAGAAACCCCTAGAATTTTCTTAAAGACTGGGCCCTCGGGCCTTTAGGAGTTTGTTTCCATACATACATGTTCTTGCCTGGAGTTTGTAATGGCTATTTATCTGGTTCCAGGCAATTTTTTGCTCTTTCAATTTGTAAATATAGAGTGGCTAGGATTTTTTTTTTTTCATTCCATGAAAATTTCTGAGATTTTTGAATCATGTTTCATCCCAAAACAAGAACAAATGCTGAACATTTTCACAACTTGAAAAACTGAAAAGTATTTCATTTTAGGGCAAATTAAACAGTTTATTTCTAAAATGTTTCCCTTTAAGTACTGACCATTTTTTTCAATGTATTTTACTCAAAGTAGTGTATATTTCAAATTGAGAAGTCATTTGAATCAGAAAGTAGGGTGGGTGGGATTTAAGGAAAATATGAAAATAGAATGTTTTGACAATTTTGAAGTGTTTTCAGTGAGTTGATAAATTCAACAAAGTGGACCTTTTCAGTTTTGACAAACTGACATTTTTCAATAAAAGAAGTTTCATCTCTAATATTTAGTAGGAAAAAGGACAGTGTTTTAGTTAAGGTATAAGACTGAGAAAAGAGACTGGTTCTGTTGCCAGATCTGGCCAAGTGACTAATTTCTATAGCTTAATTCCTTTGTGTGTAAAATGGAGATGATAATCCTTATCACTGGTGGAATCTGAGTTTAAATTAATTAATGTAATGGACAATGAGATCTTTGGAAAGAAGGCTTTTTTTAAACTGTCAGAATATTATTCTTAATCTTACACTTCATAATAGTTGTTTGTAAACAAAGTAATGACATAATACAAATATATAATATATATTCTATATATTCCATATAGAATATAACTTGATTTATTTTTATTATGGGGATACCTTGCCATCATGCGTCGTGTTACCAGTTAAAATGCAGCAGAAAATTCAAGTAATCCATAATTTGAAGGTAAATTCTGCTTTCAGTTGACTGGTATAAATATGGAGTAACTCAACTGATTTACAGTGGAGTAACTGAGATCTGAATCTGGTCTTAAATACATACTTGAGAAAAGTATCTTCCCTATGGACCAAATAAGTTTACAGAGATTACTTGAATTTTCTGCTGCATTTTAACTGGTAACACGATGCATGATGGCAAGGTATCCCCATAATAAAAATAAATCAAGTTATATTCTATATGGAATATATAGAAAAGACAGACAATTATCTGTCTATGATATAAATGATAACAGCCTGCTTTTCATAGGTAGTGGACAGTCACAATACATCAGTAATGCCCACTTATTATGATATAGGTTTATTCAATATAATAATAATTTGTTTGAAAGACCTTTCAATATGCTCTGTATGATAATTTTATTAACTTCATGGATATGATCGTAGGTAGTTAATTACAAATGTGGAAAAAATATAAATAGAAATTATAAAAACAATTATAGTCAAAGAAGTTAAAGACAATGCGTTTTTCTTACCTAATGTAGCAACCTATAGTCATCTATTCTATATTGTGTGACCTTTTCCAGAAATTTAACTTCTATGGGTTTTGGTTAACATAAAAAAAATCTGACTTTACCCATTTTAATTCCTGGAGACAGGGATTATAAACCCAAATGGCTGGAGTAGCCTGCCAGTTTAACTACCCAATTTTGCTTTAAGAAAATTTAAATCCCTTATCTCAAGAAGGCCTTATAATAAAGGCTAGGAACAGACACTGCATTTGTCCCTAGATAAGTTGGCCAGAACAAATATATCCCAGGATAGGTGTATACACCCATCATCCTTCTAGGGCCCAAAACTGGACATGGTATTCCAAGTGTGGTCTCACCAATGACGAACACAGAGGAAAAATTACTTCCCTCAGTCTGCTGGCAATGCTCCTACAGATGCAGCCCAGTATGCTGTTAGCCTTCTTGGAAACAAGGACACACTGTTGACTCAATATTCGACTTATCATTCATTGTAACCCGCAGATCCTTTTCTGAAGAGCTGCAGATTAGCCTGTTGTTCTCAAGCTTGTAGCAGTGCGTAGGACTTCTGTCCGAAGTGCAGGACTTTGCACTTGTCTTTATTGAGATTTGTTTTGGCTTAATCCTCCAATTTGTCTAAGTCACTCTGGCTGCATCTACATGAGACACTGTGCAGTAGAGCATTACTACTGTGCGGTAGCTCATTACTATCATGCAGTAGCATCGCTGGGCATGAACCGTGATGCAACACTACTGCGCAATATTAATGAGCTACTGCACAGTAGTAACAAGCTACTGTGCAATAAGCATCACTAGGCAACTATGCCAGGATGCTACTGCACAGTTACACCAGTTGCAGTCATTTAGTATGTGGTTATACAAGTACTAAATGACTGTTCCATAATGACTATGCAGTTGGGAGGCTCATGTAGATGTGTCCTCTGAATCCTAGTCCTACCCTCCAGATATCTACTACTACCCCCAGCTTCATGTCATCTGCAAACTTTCTTAGGGTGCAATTCATGCCATCTTCCAGATTGTTAATGAAGATACTGAATAAAACTGGCCCCAGAACCAACCCCTAGGGTTGGTATCAACTCCAGTATCAACTCCACTTGATACCAGCTGCCAACTAGATCTTGAGCCTTTGAGCTTGGCAGTATAGACAGTTTTCTATGCACCTTGCAGTCCATTCATCCAACCTGTACTTCCTTAGCTTGATTGCAAGAATGCTGTGAGAGACTGTATCAAAACCCTTGCTAAAGTAAAGGTATATCACATCCACCACTCTCCCTGCATTCACAGAGCCAGTCATCTCATCACCGGAGGCAACCAGGTTGGTCAGGCATGACTTGCCCTTGGTGAATCCATGCTTACTGTTCCTAATCACCACCTTATCCAAGTTCTTAGAAATGGATTCCTTGAGAACCAGTTCCATGATGTTTCCAAGGACTGAGGAAAGACTGACCAGTCTGTAGCTCCCTGGATCCTCTTTACCTTTTTTAAAGATACGCACTATATTTGCCTTTTTCCAGTCATCAGCATTTTCAAAGATGCTAGAGGCTCTGCATTCACATCAGTCAACTCTCTCAGCACCCTTGGGTGCACTGCATCCAGCCCATGGACTTGTACATGTCCAGCTTTTCTAAATAGTCCCTAACTAGTTCTTTCACCACTGTTGGTTGCTTACCTCCTCTCCAAAGTGTCCCACCACGTGCAGTAGTCTGGCAGCTGATCTTTCCTGTGAAGACTGAAGTGAAAAAGGCATTAAGTACTTCAGCCTTTTCCACATCGTCTTTTACTAGGTTGACTCTCAAATTCAGTAAGGGACCCACATTTTTCCTGATCTTCCTCTTTTTGCAGATGTACTTGTAGAAAGCCCTTCTTGTTACCCTTCACATCCCTTGCTAGCTACAACTCCCAATGCACTTTGGCCTTCCTGATTTCATCTCTGCACACAGAAGCAATACTTATATACTCCTCCCTAGTAGTTTGTCCAAGTTTCCACTTCTTGTAAACTTCCTTTGTGTGCTTTAGCACATTGAAGAGTTCCCTGCTAAGCCAAGCTAGTCTTCTGCCATACTTGCCAGTTTTCCTGCACATTGAGTTGTTTCCCACCAGTTCTTCCCTGTTTGTGAGTAACAGATCAAAAGGAGCATGACTCCTAGTTAGCCTCTTCAACACTTGTACTAGGAAGATATCCACAATATTCTCCAAAAACATCCTGGATTGCCTGTGCACTGCTGTACTGCCCTCCCAGCAGATCGCAGGGTGATTGAAGTCCCTCTTGAGAACCAGGACCTGTAATTGGGAAACTTCTACTAACTGTTTAAAGAAAGGCTCATCCTCCTGGTCTGGTAGTCTATAACAGACACCCACTACAACATCACCCTTGTTGGTCTCCATTCTGATCCTAACCTACAGACTTTCAACAGGCCTGTCTCCAGTTTCATACTGTACCTCTGACATTCATACAGCTCTTTTACATAAAGAGCAACTCCTCCATCTCTTCTCCCCTGACTTTCCTTTCTGAACATTTTCTGCCCTCCATGACAGTACTCCAGTCATGCAAGCTATCCAACCAAGTCTCTGTTACTCCCTTCACATCATAGTTCTGTGACTGTGCAAGAACTTCCTGTTCTTTCTGCTTGTTTCCCAGGCTCTGTGCATTTGTGTAGAGACTTGTGAGGTCAATAGCCAACTGGCCATTCTCAGGAAGAGTGAAAAGGCGTAACCTGTTACCTCCTCCTGCTTGTGGTTTGTCCAGGTCACCAGCTTCCCCAGTTACCTCAGGGCTTTGGTCTCCATCACCCAGAAAACTTACTTTGAAGCCCTCCTCACTAGGTTAGTGAGTCTGTCTGTGTAGATGCTCTTCCCTCTCTTTGTCAGGTGGATCTGGCCTCTTCCTAGCAATCATTCTTCTTTGAGCAACATCCCTTGGTCAAAGAAGCTGAAGCCCTGCTGGTGACACCATCTGTACAGCCATGCATTGATCATCAGAATGAGTCTGCTCCTGCATGGGCCCTTCCTCTTGACTGAATGAATCGCAGAAGGGAGACTCCAACCACCATGACTTGTCACTTCCTCTTCATGGCAGTGCTGAGTTTTAGCTACTTATATTAAATATCTAGGTTAGTTACACTTAATTAATCAACCTAGATATTTACAATGAGTATCTAAAACTCAACATTCAGATCAATACTTAAGTCCTTTGTTTAACTACAGACCAGAGTGAGTGGGGAGTTCACTAGGAAATTTAGCTGGAAACCCTCTCTCACCTTCCTTCGCTGTAAGCTTGGTGAGAGGAAGCAGGTTAGATGGAAAAAGTGAACCATTCAGGACCAAATCCAGGAGAACTATAAAGACATACTTTGTAATATTGTAGGATAAATTGTAACTATCTGTTATCTGGAATTTTTTTTAGGATTTATCCCAGGACAAATGTGATATCTGTTTGCAGCCAAATTGAACCGAAACAATGACTGCTTACTGTTGCTCTCTCTTGTTTGAGTGTCCTGAAAAACACCGTGCTGAAGTGAAACATATTGAAATAAGATTATATAGCTGCTATCCCCCCCTAGGGCCCTCAAAAGAATGAGATGTGCTTCACTGAAGCCAACTGAAATAACAAATTTTAAATTTGATGTGGGATTTTTAAAGGGACTTCTTCCCCACCAGTTTACAATTTACATCGCTACACTGTGTTCTAAAAGATGCTGCCTCTCAGAACTGACTACTGCAATAAATACATACATTTTATCTGAAGCATGCAGTTCTAGAGGATTCCTTAAATGTAAGAAGTCTGCTTACTGTGAAATTGATTTGGATTGGGTATACAATATGGCATCTACATTTGAAATTGCTAATGATGAGAAAGCTAAGAAAAAAAAAGCTGTGAGCTATTCACTTCCATCGGTATGAAGCCAAGAGTATTCTTTAATCTCACACATTTCTAATCAAATTTGCCTATGTGTGCAAGGGAAATAGTGATATCATAAACACACCTGGAAATTTTTAACTTCTGGGGTTATGCAAGATTCTTATTAGTATGCATTTTAGAGATAATAGCAAGATTGTAGGTAACTCATCCATTTTCTATGGCTCTTGCCACCTAATGATGGTAAATTCCATAATACAGCATGTAATTTGAGATGCAGCACTTGCTCCTCCCCATTTTCATTCTCAGTGGATGTGTTTACATGTCCTAAGCACAAGTCCTAACCTGATGCAGAGTCTTTTTGTGCGCAGCAGCACACGCATAGACACTGCCTCAGCTGGCTGGGGCAGAGGGTGCTTCAGTGTGGGGTTAGCCAGCAGGCAGCTTCCCACTGAAGCACCACCATGCCCCAGCCAGGCGCTCCACAACACATGGAGCACCACCAAAGTAGCCATGGGCTGGCTGGCTGGCCATCTAGGCCCCCTGCCAGCCTGGGCTACTCCAACAGGGCTCCATATGCTGCACATGAATAATATCTGGAGCAATATTCTCCAGAGGTTTCTGCTCTAAGATGCACCATTTGAACATGCACTCAGGAATAAAAATCTCTGGAGCAATAACCTCTGGAGTTTATTTGTGCACATTAATCACACTTGTAGACACCCCCAATGTAACATGGTTTACTAGTTAGCCTGTGTAATAGGATGTATCAGTTTTAGACAAACAACACAGCAGAACTGCTCATTATGAGGGGAGTAAAATAAAATCTGAAGAAAAAGTTCTTGTGCTTAACATTACACACTAGCACACAAAATCACTTCAAACTTACATTCTGTTATTTTGCAGTGCGATTATTAACAATAGAAAAACATATCAAGTCGGAGCAAAGATAAAATCCCCTGGTTAATTGAGATTTTGAAGCTGTACTTTCTTTACCAAATTAAGGTTTCCCTTGTCCCCTCCCTGTCCTGCACACTCAAGGCCCTGATTCAAAGCCATTCTGTTCATTATATATCTTCCCATTGATAGCAGTGGGCTTTGGATTAGGGCAGTCTGCATTCAGAGTGAAACAACTGGGACTGATTTTATGGGGTGACAAATTTCCTGGTTTTTATGTCAGCTTGGTTTTTATGTTTCTACACCTGCCTCATGAATTTACCACATATACAAGTAGGTCCAAAGACAACCTGAGTCTCCCGCATCTTGGGTGAATACTCTAAGGACCAAGCTATTAGATAAAAATAAATTGAGGTGTGAGGAATGGACAGCAAGTCCACCTCATCCTCTTTCCATATTTTGAAAGAAAGGATTAACTGAAAGAAGGGGCACAGGAAAGGGTTGTCAATTCAAGCAGCTGTCAGAATGGTGCCTAGATCTTGACGATGACAGAATCAAAGGCACATCCCTCTCTGTAATATGTCCCATGGGATACTCTCAACAGTTCCCTGTCCAGCATGCTGCTTATTCTGAATGATATTCTGAGTCATCTAACTCTTCTGTTGCATTATGTAGGGAGAACAGTGCATAACTTAGGGCTGTGGATTCTGAGAGAGAGGCCAGGCACCTGAAAGGTAGGTGAGGCATCCTAAGCACTACAGTGTTTATATTCTTTTGAGGATTTAGCTCAAGCATCCTAAACACCTTTGAAAATCTTGCTTTACTTTTGTGTACTTCAACTTCCCTTGCATTTACTTGTCTTACAATGGAGATATAAAAATTGTGTAATAAATATTTTTAAAGCATATGGACAGATACAAAAGAGAGGTGCTGCAAAGGCCACAGTGTTAATTGTAATATGAGGGCAAAACAAAATGCAAGATGATTTAATTTCCTCAAGGAACTGCCAAGGTTAACTGGAAAAGATTAAGACCTAATTCTTACCAGAGAAGCACACTGTGCTAACCTCCTTCCCTAGCATGAACTGAAAGTAGCCTGGTTTGTACCTGCAGCAAAAAACAAGCCGGGACTCTTTGTGTTTGCTGAAGATCCAGGCAGAACTGCCCTGGCCAAGACACCATGTCCTCAGTGCCAGTCACAAGGAAAAGTCCTGTAGGAGTTACACTAACTCTATACCACTGGTGGCCTTTCGACCAGGTAGTTTTAGAACCTCTTCATACTGACATTATAGTGTAACCAGTGACTGAGCCCTAAAACTTAATGTGGTCTAGAAAAGAAAAGGCAAGGGAACCAAATGGGTGCGTCAGTGCATTAGTATTAGTAATGAAAAATTGTCAAATCTACAATTGGGGGACATGTCAGAGAGAAAAAAACCTTACAGGTTTTTTTTTTCTTGAGACAAAACACTGAATACTCACAGCAGAGTTCAAGGTTTGAGTCTATGAAGTTACTGTATAAGACTATACATTCATTGCTGCACAGGGTTGGTAAAACTGATAAGAACGATTGAGAACAAACATTAATATTCAAGGTAAAATTCTGTTCTATACTAAGAAAGAAGAAGAACTGTGTACTTATTTCACTGGGATAGGAAAGTACTTTCCAGTCCATTGGTCATCATGGAGAATATTAAACAACATCTACTAGGGATAAATATTTCTAAATCAGCAGCCCTAGGTAACTGTCAGCCAAGAGTCTTAAAAGAATTATCAGAGATTGCTGGCTCCCTAAAGTTAATTTTTAATACAGTATTTCCTTGAATATAAGATGATCCTAAATATAAGACAACCTTTGTATAATTATATTCTATATATGGAAAATGTATAAATTAGCTATAATTTTCCAGGTATAGAATATAATTATTGGAGCTTTGCCTTCAATTTGTCCCCTTCCCACTGCTACAGCAAGGAAAATAAATCGGAGTGGGGTGGGGTGTCAGGTAGCCCCTTGTCCTTTGCTCCACTATCTTCTCACCCCTGTAGCCCCCTCCCCCACTCCTTACTGTCAGACCCTGCTCTCCCTGAGGATGTGGAAGTGAGGGGCAAATTTGAAAACACTGACCTTATTAAACATACCTAAAGTTACTTGCATAATACATATTTAAAAAAAAAAAAGGTTCCCATCACATCAACATAGCTTCTTAGCCAACTTTGGCTAAGATCAAGTATAGTGGCTGGGTGGAGGCATGGTATGCTGCCTGGATTGATGCCAGAAGTGCTAGGGGGATACTGACAGAGCACCAAGATTGGAGGAGGAGTTCTTGGAGCTCAGAACAGAAGCAGAGGCATTCTTGGAAAGAAGGTAGGAGATAAAGGTGTGGTGGGATTGGCAATATTGGACAAGGCTTTATTGAAGAAAGCAATGAAGGAAGAATCCAGTCAGCAAGGAAGGACACCTGGCCACACATTGCTGGTATACAATATGCTTCAGATAGGAAGAGAAAGGGCACAGGGTGGTAGAGTGCCAAGAAATACTGAAGTGTGGGGAAGAGGGGACACTTACAGTGCTGATGCCCATGGTCCTTCCCAAATAAAACTAGATCTACAGAGGAGAAGCAGAGACAGGGAAGAGAAAGTGGGGAGTGAAGGGTGGGAGGGGAGGCCAGTGGTGCTGGCCTCTCCCCCTGCTCCAGCCGCTTTGTCAGAGCACTCTGATTGGTTGTTTCAGACTGTCACAACCCAAAGGGTGTGACAGTCTGAAACAACCAATCAGAGTGCTCTGATTGG
>NW_005842131.1:945952-955317 GCF_000455745.1 Alligator sinensis | reverse complement strand
TTCACGCTGTGTGAAGATCTCTAAGCACTGCGGAGCCTATCGGACCCAGCGCATTTCAAGCAGGCAACAGGGGTCTGATCAGCCTCTAGCCTCTCCCCGTCGCCGATAGATTCCTAGACGTATCCCTCCCTGCGCGCAAAAGAACCGGACCCACGGAGCCTAGCAAACTTCGTGTGAGTTCAGCTGGAACAACCGACATAGTTGTTCAGACGACCGGACTACCTCAGAGCACAAGTTCCACGCAGCCTAGCAAACTTTGTGTGAGTCTATTCAGAGCTCTTTTGTACGAGTACTTTCTTCGGTTGGCACGACGGGCTCGCGGTTTAGAGCCTCCAACCGGACGGGCTAGAAGAGTGTTCATGGGAAGGAACTCTAGTCCACCTCTTATCTTTTCTATCTGTAACTGTAACTCAAGCAAGTTTTCCTGCCTGCACCGCGACCATCTTGGGTGCAAGTAAATAATCTTTAAATCAACCACTACGCCTCTGTGACTAATTCTAGCCCGTGCGTGCCTTGCCACCGCACGGTCCCTTCTGACCCCGCGTGCCCGGGCTGCTGGCCACAGCCTGCGTGCGCAAAGACGGGTCCGCATATGGCTCCCGGCTCGCACATGGCGACATGGACGGGATCGGGAGGCGGCCTGCACACAGACCACCAATCAGAGTGAAAATAAAGTATTAGGGACAGACAGACAGTCTAAAGCTTTTATAATATGAAATATTCTTCTTCTGAGGGGTGGCTGGAAGCTACTACACATCCCATGAGTGTAATAGCTCCCGGCAGCATGAATGGACATTTCCTACCCAGCTGAGGGCTCACTCTTAGCTGCCCCACTGGTAGATCAGGGCAGGGGGTTGGGACCTGCCTCTCCCCAGCAGCTCTTTCCCAGCCCCATGCCTTGATTGCCCAATCTGGGCACAAGGCTGGGAAAGAGCTGTGTGGAAGGGACGGGTACAGGGGCAGAACTAGAGAGGGGCTTGGGGGACAGCTATAGCCACCCCAAAATTCACTTTAGCCCCCATCCCACCGTAGCCACCCCTCCCAGTGCTGCCGCTATCCAAGCCCCCCATGTGCTTCCCCCAGGCCACCGCCCCACACAGCTGAACCCATCCCACTCCTCCCCACATCCTGCACATGCATGGTGCTCCTGGACCAGCCTGGACCAATCAGTTTGTCTACAGTATATATTTTTATTCTCTTTTTGCGGATAACATAGATAAAACATATTTAAGTGGGTATTGTTAAAATAACAAATAAGTATGTTTGGCCAGAAGATGTATAGTGCAGCCCCCCCTCTCTGCAATTTTCTGTCTAGCCCACCTCAACCCCCCTCACTAGGAAGAGGCTGGCGCCACCTCTGGGCAGATCCCAGCCAACACTGGGATTCAGAAAGCACTCACTGTGCACCCCAGAGCTAACTGGGACCTGCGGCAGATTGGGACAGGTCCCAGTCAACCCCAGGCTGTGTGGGGAAGCCCCACTGGGCACAGCACCTGTCCCCATGTGCATAGGGCAAGAGAGCTCTGCAGCAGCAGCTATCTCCTGACTCTGTGCACATCAGGAACCATCCCAATCTGTACAGGGCCAGGAGACAGCTGCCACTGCAGCTGGCAGAGCTCTCCTGGCCCTATGCTTATGGGGACCAGCCCTGTGCTCCCTGCCAGCCCCTGGGATAGCACCCAATGTGTGCCTGCAACTCCTCCTGGCTACTTCAAGGGAGCAAGGCATGGCATACTGCTTTCTAAAGCAGTAGCTCTGTACCTGGCTGCTCCTATTGGGAACAAATATGCTCTGAAGAGGGAGCATGCTCCCAAGTAGACTTACTGCACAGTATTTTTACTGCACAGTAAGCCTACTTTAAATTAATACCATGTGTAGATGTCCCTACAGAGACTGAGAACCATACTAATTTGTGCAACAGTGGTGATATGGAAGGTGAGAAACCTACTGTTGGTCAAGGGACTGGCCTTCACCAGAAAAGAATATTTGCAGTTGGCAATATATGAATTGAAATGCTATGTGTATCAAGATGTGGACAAGATGGGAAAAGAGAAGGCAGAGAAGAAATGGGAGGAAGAAAAATGGTGGTGTTTCTTCCAAAAGGACAAATGGATAGAGTGAAAGTTGTTTCTTCCTCCTGGGTTGGGGGTGGTTTGTAAGAGATTAGTTTGCAACTGGTGATAAGGGGTGTAAGAAAAACAAGGTATTGTGGTAAGGGAGGTCAAGTTTAGTGTAAATGTAGTTTCTTTTAGTTGTTTTGTAATGATAATTTAAAAAAAGAGGTTTCCATCAGTATGTTTACTCAGTGTGGGCCAAGTGTTTTATAGTCATGCTCAGCGTTGGCTGCATTTAATCAGGTTCATAGTTGGTTTCCATTACTTAGCACATGCTGCTTTTGGCAGCCGTTTAGTGATAGATAATGTATTTAATGATGCTTCCACATATGCAAATATAAGATGAGGGGCTTTTTTCCCCAGGCTGATTGGGAAAAAACCTTATTTTGTATTTGAGTAACTATGGTACATCTTGGAATACTGAGAAGATTCTGGAAGAGCAAAATACTGCAAATGTCATGCCAATATTAAATAAGGGTAAACAAGACAACACAGGTAAATACAATCCAGTTATTTTGACATCAATTCTAAGCAAAATAATGGAAAAGCTGATAGAGTATTAAATCAATAAAAGATTAAAGTTTTGGATATAATTAGTACCAGTCAACATGTTTTTATGGAAAATAGATCTTGTCAAAAAAACCTGATTTCAATCTTTGATGAGATTACACATTAGTTTAATAAAAGTAACTAATGGCACAGATGCAATAGACTTCTGCAAAGCAGCTGACTTGTACCCCATATTCTAACTAAAAAACTTATAATACATATCAGTTAATCAGCCATCAAATGAATTAAGATCTAGCTAAGTGGCCCATCTCAAAAAGTAGTTGTTAATGGGGATATTACCGTCTAATGGGGATGTTTCTAGTTAAGATCTGAAAGGCCTGGTATGGGACACCCTACTATTCTACATTTTTTTGAATGATTTTCAAAGAATTATGATATCACTACTGATAAGGCTTATATATGACATAAAGAATGGAAGCTTTAAAAATGAGGACAGAGCAGTTACCCACAGTATTTTGTTTCATTTGGTAAGCTGGACCTACTTAAACAATATGCATTTTAATACAACCAAATGCAAAATTACATGTTTAAGAAGAAATGCATGCCAAATCTACACAACTAGGAATGCTATGATTACAAAAATGATTTATGGTTCATATCAGATAACCAACCTAGTGAGCCCCCACTGTGATGTTTCAGCAAATGTGAACTTTGGATATATAAACAGAATAGTGGTGATGTTACCTTTTATATGACATTAGTGAGAGAGATCCAGGAATACTGTGTGTAGTTCTGGTTTCTTCTTTTTAAAAAGTATGTTGAATAATTGGCAACTATTCAGGAAAAAAGCCACAGAAAGTATTCAAGAGCTGGAGAAAATCTGTTACACTGAAAGACTTAAAGAGTTTAATCTATTTAGCTTATCAAAAAGAAGATTGAGCAGTGATGTGATTATAGTATATAAATAACTTCACAGAAAAATTACTGGGTACTGAAGAGCTGCATAATCTGTAGAAAAGTGTAACATGAACCAGGGTCTGAAAGCTGGAGTGAGACCCATTCCAATCAGAAATTAGGCATTTTTTTAAACCATGAAGCAAAATAAACATTGGACAAAATTTTGGAGAGAAGCATTTCTTGGTTTTGTTATATCAGCAATGGCCACCTAGAAGACATGTTTTAGGTGAACACAAGTTATTTTTCTGTAAACTCAAGGTACTGAGCTCAATAGAGACATAAGTGGGTGAAATGAAATGACCTGTGAATTAGGCCTGTGTGAGTAGGCAGCTATTCAATCCAGCTTTGGGTCCAGCTGCTTCGGATGGCAGGGATCTGATCCAGAGCTCTGGATCAGTTTCCCACTTCGATCCAGCCAAAGCAGCTCCAAAGCTTTGGAGCCGACTTGGAGATCCAGCCATAGGGTATAATGGGGAATAAATGAAATATCTATAACTTTGTTGTTTTTTGTCTGATTTGGATGAGCATGAATCATGAAGCATGAATCATTGGCACTTACCTTTATCTGACTCCAGTGTTTCAGATCCTCAAGAAAGATGAAAGGTGCAAACTCCAGTTTAGCTGTTACAATGAATTATTTCTGGATATAACAATGGACTCATGTTCTCCAAATCCATATGTGACATGCAGGACACAGCCAATCAGACACAAGTAACTTTATAAAAATATATCAATTGTGTTGATACAATTAACACAAGAAATTTCAAGAGATGCATTTGAAACTTGATGTGCTTTTGCCACCTAACTCCTATTAGTGTTAATCAGAACTAAGAAGCTAAAGCCTGTTGCATCAAGCAGAGAAAATACCCTCTTAATATTTCCAGATGCAAGATCAGTTTAGTATTGTACCTAGTAGAGTGCAGTATGCTAATGAAGCTATAGTCAAAGACAGGCTAAAATCAGCTTTGGCTCAAAAGGGATTTTTTTTTTACAACTCCCTTGGAGCCCAGTCTGTTTATATATAATTCACATTTGGACTAAAATTCATAGCCCTTGGAAGAGTTTGGATTTGCTGACTGCTCAAGGCATTTGGATTTGACTCCTAATAGCTGAAAGAGGATGTGTTGGCACTCATTATCTGAGGCTGCAAATAAAAAATTAAGGGTTGTAGGGAAGATCTTTTTTCTATTTTCTTTTTTGTTCATGTGTCCCACCTCACACTCTATATATCTTGTCATGATATTATCACAAATAACTGAAACCTGCAAAAACATGTAAGCTAATACTACTGAAGGTTTAGAGGTTTTTTGCCTCCATTCTCTAGCTATCTCCAGAGAATCTAGACACAATTTCATAAAAAACATTTGGTTAAATCATCTTACATTTTAATTACATATAGTAATGAAGGGCAAAGAAGAGAATGGTAGAAAACTCAGTAGGTCAGCTCACTCAGTTTATTTATTTATAAAAATAATACCCCACAACAAGAAGTAGCATGGTGACACAACAAAAAAAAAAATTAAGCAAGTTTACAGATTTCATATTATCTGAATGGTCAACACAGTCCAAAATCCTTGTATCAAAGTCAATTCTCCCAGCCAAAGTAATTAGCAGAAAAGAGCTCTCTCCAGCAGTTCCTGGAAGACAGGGAAAGAAAAGATGCCAACAATTTGAAAAGGATTTCTGCAGTTTGCTAGCACTATGGATGGATGAATTGGGTAGTATTAAATAACAGCTGACTAGAACTTTGCACAGAACGAGTACAAAACCAATGAGAACCATTTTTCAGGTCTGAAACAACTTGTTTAATCTTTTGATTTTAATGAGTGCTCACGGTATGTGTATTTCTGGTCTGCAACTAGAAAAAACCTATTTGAATAACAGGACAAGGGACTCCTAAGGCTGAGAACTCAATGTGCTTGATACTAAGCCACAGCCTTGGAAATCAGTGGGAGTTACTCTTACGTTACCACAAGGAGAACTGGGCTGTTGGCTTGCATACGTGATATAAAACTGGGTCCCCTAAGAAATCCTGAGCCTATTGTAGGAAGGTTTCCAACCCATTTTGAAGATGTCAAAGAATTTAATCTTTCAAGTGCCCAAACATTTAAGTGCTTATCTAACGCACAGATGAACATACACACCCCAGAAACCTCTGAGAGCATCACTCCACTATCATAAGAAAAACTGTGAAGCCCAGATCAGGTGGAAAGTGGAGAAGACCATGCCCAGCAACAGAAAAATTAACCAGAGCGTCACAACTGGCTTGGTTATGAAAGATTTAAAGGAGCTGGCATAAATTTACAGGGGGGGATAGGATGATAGAAAAGGAAGCTCTGGATCTTTAATCAGGGTATGTTCCTTTCCTTCCTTTTTCATGTCGTGACAAGTTATTTAACATAGATTCATTTTAATCTGACAAGGCCATGTCACGAGTGGATCTGTTATGGCCTCAACCTTGCAGTCTCCCTACAATACAGAGTGGAGGCTGTATGAGTATTTCATGCTTCTGGGCTTTGCTGGTCTTCACATAGGACCAAGAAAGAACTTTCCTTCTCCTCCGGCTACGAGTATCAGGGCAGGGTTGCATTCCTAAGAAGTACTGGGTGTTGATTTTGGTTGGGTGGATTTGATGCTCCTGCTAGAAATTCAAAAACTCAAATATTTCTGGCTAGAGGGTCTTGTTTCTCTGCTTAGGGTCAGACTGATTGCCACACTTGGAAGCAGGAAGGAATTTCATCCCACTGTCAGAGTCCCATGGACTGTCAGATTGCCTTGATCTATAGTGGGGCTATGGTATTCTTCCTTGTTTCTTTTCATTGTAGTAAAGTGGAATGTTTTTGTAGCTGTGACGGTCCAGGAAAGGTACAAGAAGCAAGGGTTTTTTGCAGTATCTTTTACTGGGCCAACTATATATTAGGAAGAGCTGTTAAACAAGCTTTTGGGCATCAAGTGCCCTTTCTCAAGCATTCTTTCAAATGAAAAAACCTTTGGTTCTTTCATTTGAAAGAAGAATCATTAGATATTACATCTAATATTAGATATTACTTCTAATTATCATTATATATTACTTCCAATTACTTCTTAATCATTAGCTATTACTTGTCTTTATGCAAGGTATTTAGACTTTTGGTAGCATATTGGTTATTGATGACTTAATTAAATTAGGCTTTAAATAAATTTAGTTCAAGCATTACAAAAACAGTGTGTAGGCAAACCCATTAGAGATTGATTCAGAAGAGGAGGAAAATTGCAGGGATTATCATTATATATTTCTGTAATATACCTTCAAAACTTAAGTTTATGGGGTAACTGCAAAAGAAAAATAACAAAGATGTGTGTAGGCAGCCTTCAGTAGTGTGTGAGACTGTACAGTACAGCTGGGCTTTATGGGGAAGAAAGACACAGAGGGTGCACTTTACTAATTAGTAGACTAATTAGCTCCACAGTAAAGCATCACCATCTACACGTGTGCCAGTAGTAGGGGGCAGTAAACTAATTAACTCCACCATAGGATAGTACTGTCAGAAACAGTACTATCTTATAGCAGAAACATTACGTGCAACTAAACACACATGTAGAGGCTGCACCTGAGATCAGTTTTCTCTTGCTCAGACTGCTCTGGAGCTTACTGCAAATGCATTAATCGCATGTGAAGATGCACCCAGACTAGGAACAGAAATTAAACATAAGTGTTCAGAAACTCACTCAAATCTGTAACACAATAGAAGTTCTGTGCACATAAACTGCTTTCAAAATAGCCCAAACTGGTTTAAGATAAACCTAGATGAATGTAGTATCAGACTTGACTAATTTAGGTTAAATTGGTTTATTGAACTTCTGTCCCAGATCCATCTACATTCAAGTTAACTCACAGTCCCCCAACATCCCAGGATGTTTTGCATCTTCTCCTTAACCGCCCCCCTCCCCCCACAATCACCCCTCACAGGGTGGCAAGCTGCAACTGAACCGGGGGGCATGCTCTGGCATGCCCCAGCTTCTGGCTTGGGCCAGTGCAGGCATGTCGCTGCATTTCTGGAATCAAAAGTGAATGCTTCTTCACTCGCTTATCAGTCCAATCTGCACAATTTAGACTAAACTGTGAAGATTAAATTGATTCAGCCTTGGGGTTTTTTGACTGTCTGTACTTAGCCCCAGAAGGTGAAAAATGAAAACCAGTGCTAACCCAGAACCAAACAACAGGGCTTCAATGCAGCCACCTCACCCTGCTGCTTAACTGCCATTTCCAGGCTGTGGGAAGAGTAGCTGCAGCATCTCTGAACTGTTAACATGAAGTGCTAATTTCCCTGGATCCACATAACTGGAAACCCACCTCTGCCTATCGCCATCTTCCTGCCTAAATACTACCCTCTTGTGTACACTCATGTGTGGCCAGGCTGATACAGCATTGACAGCCCACAGATGGCCCCTAAAACAATTATTAAGCACCAGCCCTACTACACTTGCACAGCTCCACTACAGCACTTGGGTGGGTGGAGGGTGTTGCATAGACACTCCACATATGGGTGAATTTCATTTTAGCTGGTGAAAAAAACACATTGGACATATCACTCTTATGCAATGCCTTTGTCATTATTTCTTCAGTAAATATGGAAGTCCATTTTCCAAACATCTTCAGGAGCAAAAATGCAGCTTCCCTTCTGCATACATAAAACAGAGAGAAACTCCTTGGGGCAGTTATGGGAAGAAGTTGGGGTCCTTCTCAAATAATTTCACAATTGGCCTATGAGAGAATCCATAATAACAACTAAACTACACAGACTTTTTGCAGATATTCAACATCAAAATAGCAGAAATTACCAAGCAAGACTACCTAAAAGTCAGAAAATGTTAATTTTATTAGTAGGTGTATCCTGCTAATGGAATATATTTGAAACATTAACATACAAGTATGTTAACCCCATTTGCAGAACTCAATAAGAGTTAATGAGAACAATAATTATTTGAGTGCAAGTTGCTTTGGGCTTATTATTCCTAGCTTATATTTTTGAGCTTCTTTGTTTTGGACACCCTAGAATGGCAAACTAACTACACAGCCTAGTAATTGAATTTCTCTTATTACACTGACATGCCATAAAGAGCATGCCATGCAGGCAGGACTTGTACTATATATTTTTTCTCTATGAACCATTCAAACTATTTAGTGACAAGAAGCCAGATTCTGACTGCACTTGAACTAATAGAAGTTTCATGCAGCCACAAAAATTGATGGCATTTCACCACATTTAAAGGAGGCCTAAGTAACTGAAAGCAGAATTCGGCCCAAAGATTGCATAGTCAAGCGGAATGGAGGTTTGCAGCCATGAATTAATTAGAAAAAAATCACATTAAGGCTTGATCTTAATAATAAACTGGTACTGTATTAACATTTTGGTCATTAAACCTGTTTAATTAAATTTAATTGAGCTCTCCCAGTATTATGGCTACCGTTGTCTTATCCCTCCTCCCCAACTCCCCCACAGCCAACGAGAGAAAGAGAGCTTCATTCATTGCAAGTCAAAAGATTGGCAGAGACACTCTTATATCAGCACTGAGCTTAAATGAAATCATACCATAAAATCTTAACAATCAGATGGAAAATTATTTAGGATACCTTGTCTAACCTTTCACACTCATGCCAGTGCAGGACAATGTTCTGTACAACATTAGCCAGTACTCATCATAACCAGTATTATTTCTAGTTATGGGGCTTTCTCGCTTCCAATGACAGGCAAATTCCAATTTAATTCAAATTTTAGGACAAAAAATTATATGCCCCCCCCC
>NW_005842131.1:944371-945922 GCF_000455745.1 Alligator sinensis | reverse complement strand
CAGAAACATCAATTTTTTAATATTTGAGAAAAAAAAAGTACCACCCCCCCCCCCCCCCACACACACACACACACACTACAGGTATTGCACAGTTATGTGGTTAATTGAATGATTACCTTGAGATTAGCAACACGTGCAAAGTACCTATCATGCTATGAAAAGCTCCAACCAGCTACAAATTTAGAACCTGAAAATGTGCACTAACTTTATAGCTGGTGGTTATTGAGCTTTGATTTACATGTGTTGTAGGGTCTCCTATGCAGATGGGAGCCTCATCAGATGAGCAGGCTCCCTGCAATTGAGGGGACTCAGCTCCAGCAGCTGCCATCTCTGGGTCCCGGTAGCACAGGGACCCAGAGTTCCACTTCTGCAGATGCTGGGTAATGGCAGTGTCTCCTGCTGCTGGGACCCACCTGGGTCCCAGCAACCGTAAGGTGCAGTTGCCATCTCCCATCTCCAGTGGTGCAGGAAACCCCTGAAGCTGGGAGATCACAGCTGCTGCATCTCCCAGGTGCAGGAGCTTGCTTCTTGCTGGTGCAAGGGGAGCCCAAGATTGGGCTTCCCCTATACCGGCAATGAGGAATGATGAGATCTAATGTGAAATCTCACAATCATGCCTCCTGCCATGCACTTGGCAAGGCATGGCCAGATGCATGATTTTGTGGATTGCACATTAGATCCCATTGTGCCTTTACCTGCACATGTACAGGGTTCCTACCTGTATTGAAGAGACTAACATTTAAGTATCTGTTGCCCAAGTTGATAAGGCTGCATTTGCTGGCTCCTATTCATAAAGACCACAGCATGCATTTGACGTTATATAAGTTAATGATATTATTTTGTGCTTCTGTAAGCTATTCCAAGGGAGGGATCTTGTTACATACCATGTTAAATCCCCTCCTGGTATCTGCAGCTCTGTGCTGGTAGGGGAAGCTGGAGCATGGAGCTGCTGTGGGGGAGAGCGGGGGTATGCAAACCCTCCTCCCAGTGGCTGTGGCTCCACGCTCCCCTGAACACCACCTCTGTCCTTCTATGTCCCCTAATGAATGTCCCATCAATGAATGAGCTTGGGGAGGAAAGGGCCACACCACAGGGGAAGAGAAGAGTTAAGAACTTTGTCAGCGCTATCATCAGGATTAGGGCATTGTACCAGTGAAGAATGTGCCTATACAGGGGTCATTGTTTCCACAAAGGTGAGATCTGTGCTGGTCCAGAATAGGTTCCCACATGTGCACACAAAGGAAGCTGGTGGGACTGGACTAAGGTTTTTTGGACATGTGCTTGCTATTCTAGGAGCTGGAGCTGCCTCTTTACCCTAGCTACTCCTGAGTTTGATCCTTACATGGTTGATCTACACTATAGGTACTCTTTGGAGCCACAGCCAAGTCTGGATGGTGCTTATCTGCAAACATAATTGAGGCTTGGCTGCATGACCCCACCATTCCTCCATGCTCTTCCAAAAGTCCTTCTCAGAGTCACTGCCAATTCTCTACTGGCTCTGGCACTGTAGATTGAATTAATTTCTGCTGAGCACCACAAGCCTCTGGTGAA
>NW_005842131.1:921825-944094 GCF_000455745.1 Alligator sinensis | reverse complement strand
AAGATCTGAGCCCAAATTTGGGAGTAGTGACAGGTTTGGGTAGGAGGGGCCCAAGACGGCAACTCACTCAATAAAAACTGTAACCGACTGTCCCAATTTGGAGGTAACCTCACTTGCAGAACAACGAAGGAAGAATTGCAAGTGTAGGCTGGATCAGACTGATCACCTGAACCACCCTCTCCGTGAACACAAATCTCTTAGTTCACGCTGAAGCTGCGGAGCACCCGAAAGGGACTGAAGGAAGGGGACTTAGTCCTATCAGTATTGAGGCCAGCCCACTGAACCGTACTGCTGAGGCCAGCCCATTGAACTGTACTGCTGAGGCCAGCCCATTGAACCGTACTGCTGAGGGCAGCCCATTAAATTGTACTGCTGAGGAATGAAACCATATTTAGGTGTTTGGCTTCTCGGAATTCTAGGATTGTAAGTATATTATGAAAATAATAGTATTGATTCAAATTTAACTTTTAGCTGTAATTGTAATTGTTTTAAGGAAGTGAATTTGGAGCATTGTTTCTGATATATGTAGTTATTGTGTTCTTAATGTTTGTGGTATTTCTTGAAGGTAAGCAGTGTTATACGCGTAGCAAAGAATTTTAAAATAAAATTGTGTTGTATGAATTAAGTGTGCAATCATTGTGAAATCAACTAACTACTCCCCTAGCCAGTGCATCAAACGAATCAGTAAGTTGCGTGGGATCTTCTCTATTCCATAACCCACTAGAGACTGAAGCATAAAGCTGTGGGGAGCTCTTTTGTTTTAACTCCCACACCCTTCCCAGGGCAGGAATAGAACCCAGGCATCTTGGTTCCTAGCCATATCCCTGTTTACCAGCCCTCTAGCAGCAAGTCAGAGCTGTACAGGTCAGAGATGGTATTGAGCTTAGTATGTGACTGTTCAGAGCACATTGTAACTGTAATACAGCATAGCATTCCATAGATTAGCACATGCTAACTGTAACCTGCGAGAGGCAAGGAAGACACAATGGTATTTGGCATGTCATTATAAGGTCAACTAAATTTGTAAGTGCAACCTGCTGGAGGGTCTGCTTGTTGTGCAACAGACTCAGTCACTCAAGAAGCTGTGGTGGTACCCGGTAACCCACCAAAGGCACAATCTCCATCATCTCCCTAGACTGATGGCTGCCAATGACAAACTGTAACCTGTAACAATACTTTAGGGCTCAGTGGGCATGTCTACATGTGTTTTTGTGCACGCCTAAACTTAATTAAGCTTTGAATGCTGTAACCCAGGCCTGTCCAGCTGGTGGCCTGTGGACTGCATGTGGCTTGCAAGGGGTTAAGCTACAGCCCCTGGGTTCCTGCCCAGCGGCTATTCCCTACCCTGCTCCAGCTGCAACAGTGGCCAAAAGCCCCAGGGTCCCCTTTCCTTTTCCAGCTTACTTTTCTTGCCCCCACCCCAGGATGCCATGCAGCACATCATTGGGAGCTGAGGGTGAGCCTGTGGATGCACGGTTGCAATGTGGGGAAAGTGGTGGATTAAGTCCCTCAATGCTGCCTGCTTTCTTTGTTTTATAAGCAATGCTTTAAATCACACACTATTAATTTTGGTTCTCATCCGCTGTCACCATGTTTCATGCGCAGAGCTCTGTGCAATAATAAAGGGACTCCATTTGGCCTGTGAGAACTTGGATCTTTATTAGAAGTCCTGTGTGCTCTGTGCTGTTGCTTGCAGCTCTAAGGTACACTGTATGCTTAAAGCTACTGCAACATTCTTCAAGCACATGGAGGTCTCTAGTGTCACCCTCCAAATCATTGCCCCTACAACTGGTGTTCCAACCTGCAGGAACCTGCAGTTTCTTACAGAAAGCATGCTGCTGCAGTGGGGCACCCATGCTAACCCACTTGCAGCATCAGATGGGGGCATGGGTGTGCAGTGTAACAAGGTAGAGCTGTTGCACTCCTCTGTCCTGCTGCAACAGGGGATGAGGGAGGTATTTTCACAGCATGCAGCCCAGGGTTTGGATAGCTTGGCATCACCTTGCTTTAATGAATGCTATGGAGTTGTACTTCCTGTCTCTAGTTCAATCAGCCTTGGTTTTTGACTTTGCAAAACAGAATGGACTCAGAAGGAAAAATGTCACCTGCCTCCAGAACAGCCTATACCTTCATAGTCACAACAATTCAGTCCCCCTAGAAGTCAGAAAAGTGGGTTTGCATCCCTCATACAGAGACAGGAATTGAACCAAAGTCTCCCACTTTGAGGAGGAGTGATGTAGACACTGGATCATTATATAAAAGGGAACCATCTGGGAATAACACTAACTCTGTTATGGAAAAGAACAAATTAGGTGCCAAACTGCAGAAGGGGGTTCTGAGCTATGAAGCCCATTCTCAGAGGGGCATCTCCCTGGTAGTTCAGACATGGATGCCTAAGTCCCCAAGAAAGAAAGTGTATAGGACAGAACACCTTTTTTCAGTGTTTCTTAGGCCAAGAACAGATATTGCATTTGTACCAAGAGGGTGCATCTACACGAGATGCTTTACTGCACTTAGACTAATCTAATGAGCCGTAAGTATCACCGTCTACACATGTGCATTAGTTACTGTGCATTAAATTAGCCTTATGCAACATTTGCTAGTACCAATATATACAAGTACTAGAAAAATGGCACATTAACTAATGCACCAAAGTGCATGTCTAAATCTAACCAGGAGTAATTTGTTACCAGGCAGCCCAGGCATCAGGGGGCCACAACTGCTGCCTGGCTAAGCCCCAATCTCTGCAGGGCAGGGGAAGATGTCCCAGCTCCCAGGCAGCTCTCTCCCAGCCATGCAGAGATTGGGGACAGCTCCTCCTACCCTGTAGAGCCCAGGCCTGACCCCTGTGCTCCCTGCCAGCCTCAGACTGGCACCCAGGGGAGCCTGGAGCTCCTCCTGGCTGCTGCTTTGGGGCAGGGTAAAGCAGGAGCAGCCCTGGACTGAACAGCTCCATGGGGAGCGAATTTGATCCCAACAGGCATATGTTTAGATGCTTACCTGAATACAGGTTAATGTGCCTGAATTTGCCGCAAAGAAAATTCAGACACATTTTGCACAGGCAGATGTGCCCAGACAAGCTTGCCTGTGTTTGCCCCAGAATGGAAATATTCTGGGATTGGTTTGTAATCAGTGTTTAGAAAGCAGCTGAATGCGCTTGTTCTTTTTCTGCCATTGAGTCAGTAATGCAATCCCAAGATAACTGTACAGGCATACTTAGTGATGTCTCAGGATAAATTGTTAGCACCTTTTATCCCAAAAACCTTTTTAGGATTTCATCTCAGGACAACAGACATGGACATCTGAACAACTGTACTTTGTCCCTGAATAAAATGCTTTATTCTGGGATAAACATGACATATTTGTAGACTTGTAAACACAAGTACTATCCTGCTGCAGAATAAAAAACTCCAGTGCATGTGCAGATGCTGCCCCAGCTGGCTGGGGCACAAGGGTGCTTTAGTGCAGGGGCTGCCTGCCAGCTAACTCCACAATGAAGCACCTCATGCCCCCTGCAGCATGTTGAGCTGGGGGCAACAGCCCCAGGCTGGCAGGATAACCCCTGGATTCCCCTGCCAACTGGGGCTGCTCCAACCTAAATCAACATGCTGCTCTCCCAGGTGCATGTTCAAATGGCAATAAACTCCAGAGCTTATTCCTTTGCATTAACTGCACATGTAAATGAACCCAGTGAGTATAAACGGATAGTAGCCTTTATTTATACCAGCAGCATAGGGATATGTCCAGGCACCCAGGGAAGTGACACCTTCTGGTTGCAATGTCACTGCAATCATGATTGTGCAGCTGCCAGCAGCAGCCCTTTTTTCCAGCCCCTCCTAAGTCGATGCCCAGGGCAAATTCCCCATCATGCCACCCTAGTAATACCACTGATCCATACTTTCAGCTAGATGATCGAATTAGCCAACAGCCTGGATAGCACAGAGGTAAACTCAAGTCCATCATATATTTTTTTCACCCTGTTTATCTCTTATAGGTGCTTATATATCTCCACAGCATTTGAAATTACATGCTTCTATAACCAATCATATTGCTGATCATCCCAGCATGAACAAATTATGTTACTGATCATGAACTAAGTGCACATCCTTGCCCATATATTTTCAAATCACTCTTCATGCAATGCACCTTACAATTTGCTGATTTAAGAACTTATTTGAAACATTCCGACATACTTTTCATATCTATGTACCAGCCTTATTCATACCATCCTACATGCCTTCCTTACCTATTGGACCAATTTTGTATTAATTCTGTCCATTTGGGGATATCCTTGAATAGATTCCAAAAGTTTTGATGCACCCTGTTGCCTCCCACAGACCTGCAATTCTTAACTCCTCTTGCTCCAGGCTTGCTTCCTGGCTTATATCTGGCTGTCATGAATCCCATTCTCAAGCATCTAACTTCCCCTATGCATTGTATAAGGAATTTAGACACAAAGCTCAGGACTTTAAAGTCTTTTCTGAGGGTACGGTCCCTAAAATTTAAGAATTGCAAGGCTGATCATCCCTAAACTCATTTCTGGACTTAGCCCTATATTTACAAAGACATACTCATCACAGCAGGGATTTGAACTACATCATCCCAAGTGAGTACCCTGATCATGAAACTATAGAGTTAATCACTTGCTTCTCTCTCTCATAATGAATATTGAATTATTTATGAAAACCAGAACAGCTTAAGTAGAAGAGCCTGAAAAATGACTCATCACAGAATACCGCACATCTGGTTGGTTAGGGTTCTTTCCTCAAACATGGAAGATCTGGCTCCAATCATTGTGTCAAATGAGGCAGTTTGAGGTGAGGTTTCAAATTCATTGAGTGAGGTTTCAAATTTGAGTCACCCATGTTCTAGAGAGGTTACTCTAAAATGTGGGATAGAGGGTATATCACACAATGAGCTGACTTTGTTCAGGGAGCTCAGCCCCAAAGGCAGGAAGGAGCATGAGACACTCTGGTCACATTTCTAAACCTAAGTATTTTATTTGGGAGCCAAAATATTTCCATTTTTATTTCTCATTAACAATCTAAAATTTTCCATATGGAATATCCCACCTATTTTCCAAAGAGTTCCAAATTCACAACATTCAGAATGTTTTTGCCATGCTTTTTGAGCAAACTATTTTCATTAAGGCTTTTCTGTACAAATTATTCACCTGCCCCAAGTGTTTTGTTCATACTCAGGGACTTTCTTCTTACTAATAGATACTCTGCACCACTCAGAAGAAAAGAAGATTTTCTGGTTTTGAAGATTACAAGCATCATACCTACTGCTGTGTCCCACTTCATTGAACCTATTGTGCTGTTCAAAGAAGCTCAAGTTTTAGTGTTAAACTTCTCCAAGAGTTAATACTATGTACAAAATTAACTTATAAGAATGATTCCCTTTAAAGTCTTGACACTTTGTTGCATATCTCAGGATATTAGAGACCTATAATGATATAGAGCAGTTGGCAAGTAGGTCAGTTTTTACACTGGAAAAAAAATCACATGGCTTGCATATCTGGTTTCTTCAGGGAAAAGATATCTAAAGTCTTTTGTTGGCTACTGCATATGCTTGGGAGAAACATGAAACAAGTGTAAATAGGAAAGACATTTCCCTTAAAGAAAGTAGCATGACTGAAAGCTTTACCACCCTACTTAACCAAAAAAGAAGGTTATAAAGTTTCTGAGCACTAAATCAAATTTACAGTAAAAGAGGACAGTTATTTTTGTTGCAAATTTACAGCAACTCCCTGAAGGCCTATAATCGGCTGTTGTGAACAACTAATACAAACATCTCAATTATCTGTGGAAAACTGGATATTTTTCCAGAGATTATTTTATGAAAACCAAGGACTACCACAAAAAGAATCCATGTACTTTAGTGAATGTAATGAAGTCCATTAATTCTTCCCAACTCACAGTAACAAACTAGCACAACAGTAAAAATTCTAATTTCAAACCACTAAATACCCTATTTTACTAGATATGCAAGCTACAATTCCTTCACTGATTAAAAGCAGCTCTTATATTAGTTATTTGTAAGACAGGTCTGCCTCTTTTTAGGAAACCTATAAGGCTAAAAGGAAAAGAAATGATGGAGGATCTCAGAAACTGCTGCTTGAGATCAATTTATACAGTGAACCAAAATGTCTCACTTATAAATATTTATAGGAGAGGATTTCACATTATATGCTCAGCACTGAATGGTGTGTATTATTCTTATTAATGTTTCATAAACATTTGTATAAAAAACAATATGCTTTACTTTGCTTCCAAGAATTAAGTAGAATTATTGCAGCATCTGCTTCCAATGGTTGAGTGCACAAGCTATTCATGCCTTGTCGTAAATTCCATGATGCATTAAGATGTCATTAAATGTACCTTCTGTGGTTGTCTCCTAATTTACATACCTTGTAAATCACCAGGTAAGAATCAAGTGAACTGGGGAGTAATCTACTACACTCTTCCCTTCTGCCACAGAATTGCACACCATCCATTTCTACCTCCATCAGAGGCATCAGCGATCAAAGTATGGAGACAGTGTCAGTTTTAAGAAACATATAGTTAACTGACAATCTGGTCTGTTTTTTTTTAAATGGTCTCTCTCTCTTATTAGGGAAAGTAAATTGAAAAGCCAATAGGTACAGGCAGACTAGGAAACTTAAGCTTGGTGGAACATTCCTTCTCTCCAGCATCCAAATATAATGTCTCTCAGGCTTCCTATTCCTCTGAAGTGCAAAGAGATGAATAGAAAACCGAGGAGAAAAAAAGTGTGTTATAATAAATGGTCTTAATTTTTCTTCATTTTCTGTTTATTGTGCTTTCCAGCAGAGGAGATATAACAGCTTTCCACTTCTGCTTTTATACCAGTCACAAGCAGTAAGCTATGGAAAGTCTAGGCTTTTTCTCAAATAAAAGAAATCTCAAGGAGTGCCTAATTTGCCTCAAAAATGAGTATCTCTTTCATTACTTCACATTCTCTGGCCACCAAGCTAACAATGTCTTTTCAGCTTTTAGGAGATAAATTGAAGATAATTATTTTCATGGACACAGTGTCCATGCTGCTTCCTGCACAGGTTGACAAAAAGTTTTGTAAGCATTGCAGCTGTAACTCTGCTGTCAACAGACTATATCTATCATTGTCCTGGTGAACTTGGCCTCCGGAGGCACATTCAGATGAGTGTACACATGCATTTTCCTGGGGTCAAATAGCTGTGGCACATAGCTGTGCCACTGCTACTTGTCCCTGGGGAACACCCCTATACGTACACTCTGGTGCACAGCAAATTAACCTGGGTGGGGTAGCAGAGGCTGGGGCCAGCACCTGGGCTGGCCCCAGGAGCCTTACCTGAGGTCCTGGGGGCTGCCCAGGGCTGCAGTGGTGGTGATCCAGACATGCAGAACCTGACCAGCAGCTGGAGTGCAGCTCTGGCCACCCAGGCTCCAGTTTCAGGTAATGCATGCTGCAGCCATGTGCGCAGCCCTGCTTCTTCTTTTTAACCTTTTTTTTTTTTTTTTAAATACCAGGATTTCCCAGATTCTAATTTTGGCTTTGCTCTGCAAATATGCAGTGCAGAGAACCTTTTCACATGCACCGTATGCATTTTATGATGCCTCAGAAGCCTTTGAGGTGCCACAAAGGACAGGTATATGTTTGTTTGGACGTGCCCCAGTGATCCAGAGCTTGGAAACAAAACTCACACCCGAAAAATAAAGCTGACAAAACACCATGCTGCTGGCTGAACAGCCTTTTTGCTTTTTTTCCCCTTTGCACATTCAACCAAGTCAGACCCAGTGACTTAGAAAGATCAGCTTCTTACAGAATTAAACTGTTATTTCCATGCATTTTTCCTGACCTTGGTTCTTTTTTGTGGAGTCAGATAAAAAGCACATCCTACGGAAACTTTGTCAGACAACTCTATTGTGTTACAGTGCCCTTGAAAAAAGAGAAATCCTGGTGAGCTGCAAGACCTAAAGTCAGCAACAATGGAAGACTGGAGAGGAGGGAGAAGAGGAGGGATGGTGGTAAGCAAAACTGAAAACACTTATGCACCCAAGGTGAACTGCAGACTAGGAGAAGCAATTCATTTATTTCATTTGAAATCTGTCGGCATCCAGAGGAAAAGAATATTTTTAAAATGTAAGGAAAAGAAATAATCTTTTATTTCAGGGTCAGATTTTCACCTAACATATGTGACTTTCTTGCCATGAGAATTCAGCCCATGGGAGCTATAGATAAACCTCCCAGTAGCAGCAGCTACTAAAGAGACCAAGTCATAGATTTTCCCTTGGAATGGAGGGGGGGGAGAGACGGGGGGCAGGGGGACAACACTGATAAATAAAATGCAGTTCTTTATATTTAGTAAGGTTCTACATGAAGAAAAAGCCCAGCCTTTTCTAAATCATGCTTTCTCCTTGTCTACTCTTGCTTTTCATACTAAACCTAACAAACTAGGAAAAAAAGTCTTTCTTAATGCGCATTAACTAAAGAGCATGGGGCACCTATATATGTACATTGAGGCTGCTCCGACACACTGTAATTACACCGTGCCAGAGCAGACTCTATTAATCCAGTCTGCTGGAGCATGGTAATTACTAAGCTCCAGCAAACTCCAGTGTCATGTGTATCAGCGTCCCTGTGCTGAAAAATGGCAGTGGGGGCACTTTAACTAAAGCTTATTAAACCCATGCTCTGGGTGCTGTAATTAAAGCAGCTCTTGGAACCACTCTAATTAAAGCACCCCCCTCACCTGCCTCCCAGAGCACGTGCATAAACACCCATGGTTTTTAAGTGATGCTTAATGTGCATTAGCTTATTTTAATGTGCATTAACTAAATAGCACTGTTTTAGTGACGCTTTAATGCACATTAAAATAGTCTAGCCCACATTAAAGCACACATGTAGATGCACCCCTGAAAGAAACAGCAAGGGAGAGTACATACCCCCTCCCACCTGAAACACCAAGACTCACCTCAGATTTGTTTTTCTTTTCTTTGGTCCTCCAGGAAATAATAATGATGGAGGGCAGGGGAACCTTTGGAAATTATATAAAAATGCTGAAATTTGGTGAAGCTACAGGGGGGGCTTTGGCAGTTATGCACCCCAAGAGTAGAATCCTGAACTTAATGAAGTCAATGGAAGTTGTGCCTTTAATGTCAATTTTCAGCCCAGCTGTTTGAGGAGGTCAAGCTTGTTGGGGGCAGGAAGAGGGGAAAAGTGAGACCACTTGGGAATACAGCCTAGCACTGTGAAACTCTCAGCTTTCTCTGTCTTGTAGATTGATGTCAAGGGAGCTTGCGTTGAATAAAGGGGAGTAAAGATTGTGTGGCCTGGCCTGTAAGTAGGAATGGCCACTACCCTGCCCATTTAGCTACTATGTATGTCGTTTAGCAGGCAGCAATGTAGGGGGAGGCTGCAGGGAGAGGGTTAGCTTTTCCTTATATTTTATTCCCTCAGGATAGGTCGTGTCAATGACACTGTCTTCATGAAAATGAACACTGCCAACCTCTAAGCAGCTCTTGCCCTCTCTGTGTGTTCATCTGTCATCCTCTAGATGCAATGGTTGTCTTCCAGTTGTACTCTCACCTTGTAAAGCTAGTATCACTTACAAATATTTAAGCCCTTTCCACACCTTTCCTTTTACAACTCCATTGTACAAGCTTCCTGAACACTGAACAGACAAACTAGTGCTAGCAAGGGTAATGTGTGTATTTTGCAATCATTGCTGCTGTAACTAGTTGTCTACTGTTACAACAAAATAGCCAATTTTATTTTTATCTCACTTCATTTCTTGCTCTGGAACCAGCACTTGAGCCAGGAGGATTTCTTACTGATATTAGCTGAAAACAGAGAAAGGACTGAAAATCTTAGAGCGTACCATTGCTATTAGGTCACTTCTCCTCTCCTCCTGGCCATTTTTACATGTTCTGTGTATCGCCTCATAGCTTGGAAACATTTGACACAAGTTCAAGGTTCAGATCTGAATTTCACAGTTCTCCACACCATACTACAGTACATGAGCTTCCATCTAGTGCAATGCCATCTTGAGGATCCCATTAAAATACACTGCTAAATAAATAGCTGGAGGCCCTGGAACAATGCCAACCACCACAGAGTTTCTAACCAACAAACAGCTAGATCCTGCGAATGCCTCCTAAAAGTTTGCACCCATGTAAAGACTAACCTATATCAATTACAGCTCTGCATGGTCACCAGATCTTCAAATTCTTTTCATTCAAACTAATACATCATATTTCTCCCTTCTAACTTTCCCTTCCCATACATCTCTGTGGTTTACCTGCTGCCAGTTGCCACAACATCTAGGTGCTTAAATCTATCAAGCTTTTTTTACTGCTACTACCTGTCACTAGTTTTTTAGTACATGACGCATGAAATTCTTATCAGAAAACAAAGTCCCTAGCAGACTGCTCGTGAAATATAGTAAAAATTCCAAATGAGGCTTCTCTCTTATCTTCCATTGTTAAATCTTAGTGAAGGGAGGGGGTTCTCCAGCCCTGCTTCCCTTTCTGCTTCCCATTAGGGCTGTGTGAAACTGAGATAGCTGATTCAATTCAGAGGTGATTTGGCCAGATTCAGGGCCCAAATCTCTGAATCCAAATAGAATCAGGAGACCAGGTAAAAGCTCCAAATTGATTCGAAGCATCCAAATGAATTCGGAAAAACTTTGGAAAAGATTTGGCTGATTTGGAGATTCAGCCATGGACTAAACAGGCAGCTGGTAGCTGCCTCCAGTTGGTAAATCTGTTGGCGGGGGGGAAAGAAAGGGGTGTGGGGTAGGGAGGAATTGGGGCTGGGACAAGCTGCCCAGCAGGGGTGGGAGGGGTGCGTTACTTGGGTGCTATAATTAAGCACTCAGTCTCAGCCTAGCTCTGTAGAGAGGAGAGAGAACTGCTCTAATAGCTGGCCCCTTAATCAGCACCCTGCCTGACCCCCACCACTGTCATTGGAAGACAGAGCACAGCCCCCTTGGTATACCCGGGCTACACAAACAAATAAACAAAAAAAACCCGCACTCACCAGCTGTAGCAGGAGTTCTGGGGGCTCTGGGGCCATGTGGCAGAGCTCCCCCACATATCCCCCACTCCCTGATCTCTCCCCATGCCCAGCCCCAGCCTCCTGGCACTTAAAAAAAAGCAAAAAAAAAAAAAAAAAAAAGCCCTAAACTCACTGGCTTTGGCAGCAGTGATTGAGGCCTGTGAGAGCTCATGGCAGAGACCACCCCACCGCCCCTGCAGCAAGGGGCAGTGGGAAGCAACACAAATCCCGCCCCCCCACGCTTAGCACCTATGAGACAGCTGCCCCATGGCGCAGGTGCAGTATGGCTTGGCAGGGTGCTGTACATTGTCTGGGAGCTGGGGCAGCTCCACATGTCACCTGGAGCCCGGCACTGCTCAGCTTCAGTGGCCCAAGCTCCCAGACAGCGTGCAGCACCCAGCTAAGCTGTGCTACACCCCCACCACGGGGCAGCTGCCGTGCAGGTGCCAGGTCGGGGGGGTGATCCCCATTGCCCCCCACTGCATAGGGGAACTCTGCCACAAGTGCCCAGGGGCCCCAATTGCCATTCCTGCAACTGGTGAGGGCAAGGCTTCTTTTCTTTTTTTTTTTTTTAAAGTGCCGAGACTAGGCTGGGGCCAGGAAGGGGATGGGGCTGGGCAGGGAAGCCATGAAGGCTTCTCCCACAGCCCCTCCCCCCAGGGAGAGGCAATCACAGCCGGAGGAGCCACCTGGCTGTGCCTACCTCTCCCCAGCTCATCCAAATCACTGAATGTGGCCAAATCAGCGCCAAATCTTCCAAAGCTGATTCGGCTGAATCAATTCAGGACAGTGATCCGAATCTCTGAATTGAATCACTGTCCTCTGAATCAGCTGAATCAGAATTGAATATTTCCCTTTTTGTACAGGCCTACTTCCCATCTCCCAGTCATCACCATCACTCTTGTAACTCTTCTTCTAAACAATGCTCACAGTGCTTTTGCCTTATGCCAACACAACCTATGCTCATGCTACAGTCCATTTTAGGGTAGGCAAAGACTTTGGGGCATGCTTGTTTAGTTTTACATAGATGCTCAGCCAAGCTGGGCACATTCAGCAGTGTTGCTAATCTGAGCCTTAGTATATTAATTAAAATCTCAAGATACCAATATAGCACTCAGTTTCTGCATTGTTTGAGCTGCTGAAAATAGAAAGCCTTATTACCAGATATGCAGAACTATTCTCATCATAAGTTAAACCAGTGTCCAAAAAAACAAGTTTTCTCTAGTTTTTAGAAATTGAAACATTTTTCCCCACAGTTGGCTTGCAATTTTGGGACATAAGAACACAGGGTGAAACTTACATTAATAGAAGAAGTTGTTTTGTGCACACAAATGTTCACTGACTGAAATCTGTGCTCTAGTTTTGAGTAGCTTCAGTTACAAAGCACAAAACCTTACAAAAGGTTTACATTTTTAACTCACTCATTCCCATCTTAATAAGTCAAACCTTGTTGATTTGAAATAAAACAATATGTATCCTCCACATTCGGCTATTATTAATATTCAGTGCAGAGAAAAAATAAAATTCATACCAGTCTAACTGCTGGCTGGTATCCAAAGCCATTCTTGAAATCCCTGAAACTACTATATAGGCAGATCCTTCCTCCAGCCACACTTTTATGTCTTTCTCCAAAACAAGAGAGACAGGCATTCACAAAAGCTTTTGCCTGATCCTTCACATGGTGTCATTTTAAGAAACCTCTTTTGTTTTATCCTGCGTAGTGCCCATTTCATTAGATTTGACATTGTTGAGAATATTCCAATAGTTCTATGTTTTACTGAACCCCTTCCCAGACATGCACCCAAAATACCAGATAGCCTGGGGATACAGAGAATCAAGGTACGACAGATGGATGGAGAGGGACAAGGACAGAGTGATATAATTTCCCCAAGAAATGTCATTAATTTCTTTATCTGGGAAATACCAAAGAGATTGAAACTATAGGGGCCTTGGGTGTACAGGACTATACAGTAAGTTCCAGGGTCAATAACACAAGGTGCTATACACAAATGATTTGTTATTTTTAAGTGCCAAAGGAATATGAAGGCCAATCTGATAACAGACACCTGTAACTTTTGGCTAAAAAAAATAAGACAATTAGCTATTCCCCTTGAAATTCATCTTAATTTTCATACTTGATTCAGCCCCTTGTATCAATGCGCATCAGGCATTATATGGACAGTTCCAAAACTTTACGGGTGGTGGGGGGTGAGGGGGGGGGAGAACCATTTATGGGGTTAGTTTTCTTTGAGGCAGAATACAATTCTCAGCTCTGATCATAATGGTAATTATTGGCTTTTTGTAAACTGTCCCTAAATGCTCTGGGAATTCTCTGTTGCTAAATCCTCATATTACTGCCCTTTTAACCAGATGTGCTGAAAATGAACCTTTTCAGAAGCTGGGGAGATTATCTCAGATGACAAATGGAGCACAAGAAAGTTCACACTTCGCCTGATTAGAATACAAATCCTACAGACACAGCCAATAACCACTCAGTAATCTCAAGAAATGCAGCAGGTCCTTTTCCCAGTACCCAGGCATATTTCCAGTAAGCAAAATTGGGAGTTATTAAAGGCAGCTTCAAATTCTACAGGGAATGGGTGCATCTGGTATTTGCTGAGCATTCAAAAAACGCAAGGTTTATTTTCCAAATTATACATATTTATTTTCAACACTGAGCCAGGTTTTCACATTCTGCTAGGACATTCTTTTTTTTTTATTGGGAGGCAACATGTGGGAGGGAAAATGACATTTTACTACAGCACTAAGTTCCTGAAGGTGTAATTAAATTTAGCCTATCTGTGTTATTTTCAGTCCTAACTGGCCAATTAGCTCTGTACCAGAAAGAAAACTGTTAGAATACTAATTGCTTGGCCATGGTTTTCCATGAAATATAATGTGTCAGACAAAAATGCTGCAATAAATTCACAAATATCTTAATTTTAAAAATAAAATGTTTTCAGGAGAAATATTGAAGGTGCATTTTTAATGGTGCTATTGTTTTTAAACTTACATATTCTGCTCTAAAATTCACAGACAAGGTTTAGCAGAGTACTGGTTATGGAATCAGAACTAGACCTAAGTGATCAAAGCAGGTCTTGGGCAGAATTAAAGCACTTAAATCCAAAATTTTTATCCATAAAGAACTGCCACCTGACTCTGGGGACACCTAGACTCACTATTTAAATTCACATGCCCAAATGACAGTTACTCAGCTATGTAGCTGACATATTTGCTATTTACACACAGCAGCAATGTGTAGGGGATGCACGTGCACCCCCTTAATAGCACTGATGCACCCCCTGACAGGCTGTGCTCCCCGCTTAGGCAACAGGCAGGGGGGCAGGCAGGAGCATCGGTGCAAGTGCCAGCTGGGGAGCAGGAGCACCTGAATGAAGTGCCGTGGCCACTTCTTGCTTTCAGGAAGTGCAATTAGTGTGGCCGCTTCCCAGTCAGTGCAATTAGCCATGGGGGACCACCCCCCCACCCAGGTCAGTCGGCAAGATTGGCTGTGGTGGGGACTTTCCCCAGTTGCTGACTGGTTGCTGGGGAGGCATATAGCCCCATGACTAAGGTGGCACCAGTCACCCATGTTTACTCATAGTTTGCAATCCCACTCCACATACACTGTTAATGTGGACATAGCCACATGGCTACTTGTGCATGTGTAGCAGATTGTGCCTCTAGCTCCATACTGATGGACCTGAAAGCAAGTCCTGAAATTGTGGCCCAGCAAAAATGAGCAAGAGACAAAACCCTGGGGTGCAAGGATGTTTCCAGAGATAGCCCCTAGGTTTGTGTAGGCTTTCTGGTCCCCCATTCCACCAAACAGGTATGCTCAGGTTATTGGGAGGCAACATGTTACTGGTGTGAGATGGATGCATTATTAATTTGCTCTGAAATCACAATTTACCATAGGCACTTCAGTCAAATAACAGGGGGAAAAAAACAGAAGGGGTCACTACATGAAAAGAAAAAGAGATAAAATGGGTTAACAACAGCATATGGTAAAACAAAACTGACAAATGCTGGAAAAAGCCTCACTCTACTTTCAGATTATCATCTAGTCCTCATAAAATTTCTATAAAGATGCCCCTGAGACAACCTTCTCCAAGTCACAGTGAGCTCCCTCCAGTAGGGTCCTCTTGCCCACCTCACCTCACAGAGAGCTCTTTCCTAATCATCCCTCCCTCCAGAACAGTCCACTCAGCCCTCCCACTCACCTTCACAGGAACTAGAAAATCCTTTCAAATGTCTGCCTGCATCTCCCGGACAGCACATTTCCATGTTTTAGCTCAATAGTCTAGTGACTAGGGCACTTATCCAAGAAGCAGGAGACCCAGGTTCTTGGCTGCTTCCCAAATGGGTTTTCAGCTTTTCTCTCTCCAGTTTCCTAGAACAGAGCTATGAAGGCCACAAATTAGTCTCCTGTCCAACCCTCCTCTTGAAGTTGAGCCACTGCACCTTGCATTCATTGGCTAAAATAAATGGACAGCAGTGGGGAAGTTTCCAACGGAGGCAAGGGACCAGAAACTGTGGCCCTTTCCGTTCTACAGCAGCATCCATCTCACACCATATAACTTGTTCTCTTCTTCCTAGCCTCACATAAGTCGCTGTCTTCAGGCCCCTAGCTACCAGCTTCAACATAATGGTGGGCTAATGCCTACCCTGTGGCTTGGTCATTAGAACAGTATCTTGGAAAGTCAGACAGCTACATCTTCAAACCCCCTCTGGCTGACAGACTCTAGACATTAAGAACATTCCAAGAAGTGCATTCCTAGTAGATGAAAGTACTTTCTCAAAGCCCTGAGGCTCAATATCTTTGAGGCTCTGGACCTTCATGTTCCATGCATGGCATGCAAATTGGACTATAGTTTATAGGTATAAGCATAAACCATGTTCTGCTGATCTGACATCCATGTCAAACCTTTAATGGCCACAGGAAGGAGGTAGAATAAAATCTTTAAACAACTCTAAGGTCAAGAAGCATTGTTTGTCTGCAACAGAGAACCCTTAGACTACATAAAGCCAGCCTCCTGGGCTTGAATACAGTGTTTGTATAATTGCTTATAACATTGATTTCACATCTTTGCAACACACTGAGATGGCACCATTCAAGTGGCATGTATTAATTAGTCATCATTATTAAACTGTATTCTAGTTTTGAACAGGATACCTGGTTCCAAGAGAGTTATAAGAAGCAATGTAGCGATCACAAGTTTTTGATTAAATAGTATGAACTCCAAAGCAAAATCAGTGTCACAATTCTATCCAGAACCTTCTAAAAGGAAAACCGAAGGGTTTTGCATAAGAATCTGAGCCCAGTGCCATCCCTCTCCATGTATAGTCACATCACCCCTGTAGCCCTTCCTAATATGCATCAATCTGCTTTTAACATTTTAGTGGAGGGATACAATTTGACCACTGGAGATAAATCGTTATATGATTTAAGGGCACTAATGCAAGTGCTGAAAGCTCTGCCTAAATAGTCAATTTTACATCCCTAATGGACGCTTCCTATTTTAATTACCCATCTTTGCAGATATTGCTTTTTCCAACTTCCCTGTTGTTTCCTACTTAATTACCTTTTCGTGTTCGTGGTACTGATTCACAGACATTAGAGTTAGGGTATGAATAGACATTGCCAAATGAAGCAGATCAGCTGTTCTGGCATGTGTCCTGGCACAGCTGATCTGCTTTATTGTGCAAAACACACATCACCCACTGACCATGCAGGACAGTTGGTGAGGTGTTCCTTGCTTACAGAGACACATCCTTGGGAATCTCAAAGGTACCTTTCTGAAAGCAAAGAACACCAGATTTCCCTGCTGATGAAGATATTCCCTGCAGATTCCTGAGGCCACATCCATAAACATGGGGCAAGCCAGGCAGGTGCTCCTGGGGCTTGAAGGGCCTGATCCTGCACAGGAATTCCTTGGCCATGCTTTGGGCTGCCTGCATTCTACTGCCATAAAGCAAATAGATATCCACTGCAAGAAAGTGGCACAAATTATTACTACCTTTTGTCACAGCCACAACGCAGATATCTATGGTGTAACAAAGGGCATGGGCATATATTTGTTTATTCTTTGTGCTGCCATAAAAAAATGATTTTGATGCATGACATCTGTTTCCAGCAAAAAGACCTGTTGGGTTGTATAGTCCATTCTCTTGCTGGTGCAGAATTGTTCTTTGAAGCATATTTCCTAATGCTTTACACAGTTTAATTCTGAAGTGATGGGAGTTCTCCTATGTCCCAGCAGAGAAGCTATTTCAGTCTAACTGTACCCATTGTAGAAAGGTTTTCTTGATAACCAATCTAAACTTTCCACCTCTAATTTCACTTTAATACTTCTAGTCATTCACTTGTACCATCCTAAGTATTTCGTCCCTCTCCTTATGGATCCATATTTTCATAGGTGAAGAAACAGTTACTGTTAGGGTGACAATATTTGGATCTTGGGGACCACTGGATTTGCAGCTGAAAAAAGGCATGACCCGTGGCATAGCGGAGCTGCTGACCACAAGGCAGAATGATATATTAAAAGTATATTGCAAGACACTTAGGCAAGCAGATTTTGTTTATGAATGCTTATTTGCTTATGCTAGCCAGCCATTTGCTTATGCTAAGTAACCAACTTAACTGTGTCAACCATTTTCTGAGAAAAAACAGCAAGTGAGTCTGTGTGCTGTGAATGAGGTGAAACTTCAGGAATGTGGAGATGGTACAATTTGGAACAGAAAAATAGACTGAAATGTGAAAAAAACCACATAATTGGTACCAGAATCTGAAATAAACATATGCAGAAAGGTGAATGGTGATTGGTGAAGAAGCCTCCAGAAGCTTCCAAGTTTTGGTCCAAGTCCGCCCATTGACCAATGAGTACAAGTCAAGGTCTTAGACATGCGCACATAGCAAAAAGACATGTAAATGAATAAAATGCATAGGCAATTCCATGCTAATGAAGCAAACAGTAAACAGAGGCAGAGCTTGAGATAGGAGGACTGAGGGTGGAGTGAATCGTAATGAGTATAAACCAAAGTGTATAAATTTAGGAAAAAACTATTGTTCAACACAGGTCCCCTGGTTCATGGGCTGTGCGTCTGTGAGAGACCCTTGTCCAAAGCTGTCTCCACTCTAAATAAAGCTGTTGCAAGCAATGTGTGCAAGTAGTGCCCACTCCCTGCTTGCTCTGCCTAATAAGTAACAAGATCCATGAGCAATTGAATCGTTGTCTCCCTAGTCATTGGGCACCGCATAGAGTCAGGGTCTAACAGTTACATGGTGCTTATACTAATTAGGCCTGTGTGAAGTGGCTAGTACTTGCTTCAGATTCAGATTCGGCTGATTCGGGGGACAGTGATTCGATTTGGTGATTCAAATCACTGTCCTAATTCGATTTGATTTGGCCGAATCCGATTTGGAGATTTGGCAGCAGCCAAATCTCCAAATCAGCCAGGCCAGGCCCATCCCCTGCCCATTTCCCAGATAGCAATGGCTGCCCTGGCTACCCCAGGTCCCAACACTTGGGGGGAAAAAAGCCTGGCTCAACAGGTGCTGCCAGGCAGGGGGTGATCCCCACTGCCTCATGCTGCATGGGGGGCTCTTCACAAGCCCCCAGGCCCCCCTGCCCTGCTCCCCCAGCTCCCTCATGGATGCCCCACACAGGCCAGCTCTGGCCATTTAAGAAAAAAAAACCTGAAGAAACCCCGGGACTCACCATTGCTGCCGGCAGAGGGTCAAACCCACCGCCCCTCACTACATGGGGAGCTCTGCAGGAGTCCCCAAAGCCCTGAAGCTGCAGCAAGAGTGGCGAGTCCCGGGACTCTTCTCTGCTACTTTTTTTTCTTAGGGGACCAGAGCCCCAGCAGGCAGAGCAGCTTTGGGGGACTGGGGGAGGGGATCGAGGGGGGCTTGTGCAGAGTCCCCCATGTAGCATGGGACAGTGAGGGGCAGTGGGGATCGCCCCCCACCTTGCAGCACCTGGTATGCACCGGGGCTTTTTTTTAACAGAGTGGCTGCAGCTGAATCATCAACACTCTCCGAATCTTTGCCAAGGATTCAGAGAGCTTTGAATTGATTTGGACCATTAAATTGGTCCCGATTCAATTCAGATTCAGATATTCGGCTACCGAATAGGGCTAAATCTCCTCCACATCAAATCACCATCCAAAGCTTCACACAACTCTAATACTAATGAGCAATAATATAATCATAATATTTTTATTTTAATATTGCTCCATTAGAATCCAGTAGTAGAAAAGAGTTCTTCTGTTTTCAATATTTCCAGGAATTTTGACATTCTTCTTTCTGGAGGAAGTACATTTCATATAACTTTAAAAATCCTTTGGTGATTATTCAGCCATAAATACTTTTCAAATACCAGTTTCTTGTTTTTGAAACATACTCCACATTTCAAAAGGGTGAGGTTTTGATATTGAATCTTTGTTAGCATCTGTAGTTTGGTAGAAATGAGGTGAATATTGGTGATGAGGTACACCTTTTGTTTTTAATCTCCTTAGAAATGTACATTTCATAGTTCACAATTGTTTGTTTAAAAATATGTTGAGTATATTGGACAAAATACTGTGTGTAATCAAATCAAGCATTCCATAATAAAAAAATGCAACTGCAAGTGAAAGAAAAACGGTAATTGAAACCAATAAGAAAATAATTTATTCTCAACTAATTCTACAACTACTTCTATTAAAATAATGAATTCTCTGGGGTGGCTTCTGCATTACATGATTCTATTCAGTGGAATTACAAGGCATAGAAAGTAGCATAATACAGTGATGAATCAGAACCTGTGTGTATTGGGGCAAAAACAAGCTGTTTTGTTTTGTTTTTAAAAAATCAGTCTTTAGAAATCTCCATTTTAGAATTCATATCCTCTGCATTTCCCATGGTTAATGGTTAAATCTCCCATATAGAGGAGATAATAGTTAAATCTCCCATATTAGGGCCAAGCTTTAAAAAGAGTGATCCACATAAGAAATGCTTTACTTAACTTTAATCATTTTTGCTTTGTTCATTCAACTGTGAGTCAATGTGAAACAGTTGCATGTCATGTGGATCATAACATTTAGAAATAATTTTGTGCTGGATTGATATGCAGAACTTTCTGAAACTCACTTTTCGTCAAATGCTACCTTTGCCCATGTACAAAACAGTTGTGTGAATGCTACAACCAATACTGGGGATGAGTAAAGAACTCCTAATTGTCTGGACAAAGGCATAGGAGTCAGGACTCTCAGGTGACATAATTTATCATCTCTCTACTGCATCCAACTGCAAAATGAGAATAACATTTAGCTATCACATAGCCTTACTGTAACCTATTTTGAGCTCCTTAAGTACATACGTGCAAAATATCATTATTATGGTTTATTAAAGGTAGCTTTCTGAAAGTACTAAGTAATAATGGAGCAATATTGGCTGTCAGCAAGTTTCTTAATAAAAAAAGAAAGCTAGCTTCAAACAGCAATTGTTTATGATTTACTATTGATCTAAAGAAACTGCCTCTGTTTCCAAGTATTCCATTAATGAAGGAATATTTTTAAAAGCTAACTATAAGGCAGGCATTGAGTCTTTAAATTGACCAAACATTCATTTCCCTGAAAGTCATTAGTTTTCATTTATCATCCTTTCAGGTACCAGTTTGCCATTTTTTTCTGTTACTTTTCCAATGAACTTTGTAAATATAACATTTCTCTAAACAGAATGAATTCAAGAAGGGAAGTGGAGTGAGGGTGGTGAAACCTAAACTATCCTGAAGATGCTGCGAAATGTAAGGATCAATCCTCCAAACAGCTACTTGTGGACTAGAAGGATAAAATAGTATGGGCTGCTAGGGAAGGGCAAGTGCTAGGAAGGAAGGGGAAAGAAGGGGAGGTGTGGAACTCAGAGAGAGTTCCTTGAACTGTGCTTCAAAGAGTGTTTGTTCAGCAACAGACACAAATTGAAAAGCTTGAAAATATTCAGCAGCAACATAGATGGCAATAGAATATTTAGTGTTTGGTCCAAAGCAGTTATCTGAATATGGGATTAAAGGGAGACAATTTGTTCCCTTAATACAGCATCTTTCTTTTAAATATGATCCCTGGCTTTGACTTTTGTGTTCAACTTAATGTGTTTTTAAAAGAATGTTAACATTCTCAGGGAGAATTTTAATATACATAGCCTTATAGGAGAATCTGCCATTCACTGGTGAACTGCAAAAATGCATTACCCTGTAACTGCAAAAGTGAGGAAGCAAGGTAAAAGAAGGGAGGGCACAGGGAAAGGAGGGAAGCAGAATTATAATTGCATTCATTAATCTTATTTCAGCCTTATTGAGTGAGAATTGCAAAGAATTGGGCTGTATCCAAACTCACTGTAAATACCATTTTTTCCCCTGGAGGGTATTGCAAAGCTCTTTTATGACAGACACATTCTTGTTTTCCTAAATTTCCAACTTTGTATAAATGAAAGAGCCAAGTTGTTGGGGTTTGTTTCCTTTTTGTGTAACACTTCTCTCTGATGTGAGAAAACATTCCACTAAATACAGGAACATTCATTTAATGATGGAGACAGAGGGAATACTGATAATGATGGGAAAATGAAGGGGAAAGAAAATGGAGAAGACAAATCAACTTTAAAAAACTAGGCTGATATAAAATCCTGGGGAAAAAAATCACACCCAGAATTTCCAATTTCCTCCACTTATTCCAAAGCAACTGTATTACGCCTGCACTTTTCCTAAAAGGCTCCTTAAAATTATTCTGATTAATAAGCTGAAAGATCCCAGAGAAACATTTTCCATAAAGAATACCAGAGGATCATGGATTCCAAATGATTTAAACACATTTGTTTTTTACTACAAAGTGCCTTTTCAATTAGGAAGCTAGGAATCAGTAAGTCCTAAGATGTAAAGCAATGAGGGCAGGCCTGAAATGACAGCCAGAGGTCCATAGGATATTCCTTTAACATTTGATTCAGCTCCTTGGAGGAACCTGGGCTGAATTTGATACCAAACACTAGTATTTTTTTCCCTTGTCTCAGATTTTTGAAGCTTTCTGCATTTTGTGATTTCCTCAAGACTATTGTGAACAAACTACTACTATTGTAAAACTTTTGTTTCCAAGAGTTAAGCAGTTTATTTTTTTAACAAAATAACTGCAATAAAATAACTTGAATATTACAAGACTGGTCCGGTTTCTAATCATTGG
>NW_005842131.1:913925-921794 GCF_000455745.1 Alligator sinensis | reverse complement strand
GGGGGGGGGGAAGAAGTGGGGGGGAATCATTTGACAGGCTCTATATGTTGGAAACATCAAGTAATGACCTTTATTACTAATGACCTGCGCCCTCCGGCAATGAACCTAGACAACACTGATTAAGAGAGAAGCCTGCTGGTTTTTACAGCCATATAAAATAAAAGAAGTCTTTGTGTTAATAGAGAAGGGGTATGACAGAGAAAGAAACGTAAAAATGAATGAGCTATAAAAAGAAGGGATTTTTCCCCCTCTGTGCAAGACATTAGGAAATTAATTCACAGATATAAAAGCAAAAAGTAATTTTATAAAACGTTGCGTGACTAGATCCTTGTGAATAGGAAAATCCTTAAGAAGTAATGTCAACCAAATTTTTTACTGTAGATTTACATATTTTCACTTCTGTTTCTCCAAGAGAAATACAGTGGCTTTCTTTCAGCCATATTATGGATCAAAAAGCAACTTAGGAGAACAAAAATAGTAGTTGAATCCACTAGTGCAAGTAACCTATAACATGCTTTTGCATGATGTGCTTGGCTGTTTTCTTGGTTTTGGGTGGGGGGAGGTTGTTTTTTGGTTTAATGGCTATGATATTATACTTGTTTCTATTACTGATATTATACTTGTTTCTATGATATTATACTTGTTTCTATTACTGATTTCTGCTGAGTACTCTTTAAGTTCATACCACACTCTTCTAGAAAAAACTGCACAGATTTTCTGTTTATTCTTTCTTCCCAAATTCAAGTTAACTGTTTAAAACTCTCTCCTTTGTTTCCTAACTTCTCAGTGTATTTTTTACTAACATAGCACTCAAAATTAGGTAACATTCTAAATCTGGATTAATGTTATTACAGATTAGATATCATGTAAAATAGCAGTATAATTGTGCATGATAATATTATTCATCAGCTTTAAGTTGGCAATAATAGGATTTAACAACTAGCTGGAACACTTTTTTAGGGAAGATCATAAGAAAATAGGCCTGTATATCTTTAAAGGCAGGCAGTGAGCTGGATTTAGATTTACAACTCAAGCTAAGAAAATTAATATTGGAGTACCTGGTCTTTAGAATGGAATGAAGTATAAAAGGCCCATGGAGTGGGGAGATGAACTGGGAGCTACAAGGGTCTAGACTGACCTTCAAAGTAAAAGCACTATAGTATTTGAGGTCTATAGTATTTGTATTAAGTAATTATTAGTATTTGCCTGTAAATGTCTGGTAAATGGTCAAAGGCTCAACATTTAAAACTATGGCTGGCAGCAAAAAGAGCATCTAGATAGGCAAAATACTGCTCCAAAATTATGAACATTTGATTGGAGGTGAAAAATGCTAGGGCATCCTGACCCACGTGCTATGATAATAAGCAAGGGGTAGTACAGGGCACACAACCACTGTTAAAGTAAGTGCAATTATCAGTGGGTGCATCTACATGTTCATTAATGCACTTTTGCTAATGTGCATTAAATGTAGTACCTCTGGGTGCCTGTACATGAGACAGAAGGCTGCTCTGACACATGTAATTACAATGCATTGGAGCAGACTTGATTAATCACACAGATTGAAATTACTGCACTCCAACCAGCTTCCATGTCTCATGTACATATCAGGGGCAGCAGGGGCACTTTATCTAAAACTCATTCAATGAGCTTTATCTAAAGTGCCCTTGCTGCTATTTTGAAGTGTGGGGACGCTGATACACAAGATGCTCTGAATGCTTTAACTACAGCGGCTCTCTGAGACACTCTAATTAAAGTGACCCCCAGCCCATCCCCGAAGCACATGTAAAAATGCCCTCTATTGTGAGGTACTAGAAAAAGATGCATTAGGCTATTTTAATATGCATTAGTGAAAGCACACTTTTTTGTTATGCTTTAATATGCATTAAAATAGGCTAATGCACATTAAAGCTCACATGTAGATACTCCCAGTGATATACTGAATGTTAAGGGCCTCATAGGTGGGATTAGAGAAATAGTGGACGTTCTGGGAAGAAGGAAGCTGCAAGTAGCTTAAAAGAAACAAAATGAAGTGCAAGAGAACTAGGAGAAGGATCCAAAACCATCTATAGTGAAAACAGTAGGAAAAGAAATGGATTTGGGGTGATCCTGCAGATCAGTCTTTAAGACAACGTTATTAAGCTTAAATAGAAACAAAAGTAATGATGAGGTTCAGAGGTGGATAGGAAGACATGGTAGTGAAGGATAAGAAAGAGAATACTCCAACCCAGGTAATCTTAACTAGGATTATGAACACAGAAGACCACTGATCAAAACAAATAGAGAAGGAAGATCTGAGGGTTTTGTTACATGGTAATTTTGGGTGTCTCCTGGAGGTTTAACCCCCTGAATTATTCACATATTAACACCTGAAACTAGTTTTAAGCACTCATTATGCAGCTCAAAGTTATGCCACTCCAAGGCAAGATTATCTCTGATCTTGCCCAGTGTTGCCCAGTGGCCATATCTACATATGTATTTACATGAGCCTAAAATTAATGTGCCTTTGCTTAAGGCACGTTAGGGTGATTTAGCCACGCATCTAAACATAGATATGCTAATGTGCATTAAGGCTTATTAAACATAGGCATGAAGGCTTATTAAATGTAGGCAAGTCACATTAGCGGATGTGCAGATGCACTAATGCGCATTGACACAATGTCTATCCATGGATGCACACCTCGTTAATGTACATTATTAGTGTGTCTGTACATGCGCTAATGTAACTTAGTTATTCACACCTAAATTTGATACCTGCTTTATGCAGGTATCAAATTTAGGCTCACAATGTTAAACTGCCATTGTTAAGGCACATTAAGGGGGCGCACATGTAGACACAATATCTTAATGTGCCTTAAAAATGGTGATTCTATGCTAAGCCCACTTTAAAAACACATATGTGGACACCCAGTTTGAGTTATACACCTTAGTGCAAACACCCCACCTACACTCCACTTTTCCTCTGGCCCAGATCAGGCCAAGTGCCTCCCCTACCCTCTCCAGCAGCCCAGATCCCTGCTCACTACCCCCAACCCTTCCACCCCACTTACTTGTGGCTGCCCATGCCATCTCTTCTAAGAAGGTAGAGAAGGGTTAGCTTGCCCACCCAGTTTCTGCAGCTGCTGCTCTCTGGTCTGGACTTAGCCTGGGGAAAAGCAGCTGTCTCACCAAAGCCCAGGGCTGGGGGTTTCAACTAGAACTGGCTGAAACATTTTCATCAAAAAAAATGATTTCTGCTAGGCAAAACACTTTGGAAATTGTTTTATTCAGAAAAAGTCTAAAAAAATCTGAAAAGTCAAATGTTTTATTTTGAACTGTTTGAAGTGTGGGTACTATTGCTAATAAAGTGTATCTATAATTGCAAGTAAAGCTTCATTTCCAATTTTACTTCAATAATTTAAAAAGATTAAAAGCTAAAAATTAAATATTTCATCTTTGAGTGGACCAAAATATTTCTTTTGATTTGATGTTTTTTTCTTGTTTTTTTGAGGATCAGTGAAAACTTCCAATTTCTTATAATTAATTTGTTTTTTACCTGAAAATGAATAGAAAAAAAATCAGCTATTCACCAACTCTAAGCTTATACACACATACTTTTGTAGAACTATGTATGTCCATAATAGAGCTACAAAAAGTGCTCATACATTCAGGCTTTTTGTAGCACTACAAATGGCAAATCTGTCACAAAAATGGCAGCTCCACCATGTTCATGCCAGATTCACTACAAACGAGTTCCTGTTTCAATGAAGTGCAACATGAAGTGAAACCGGGGGGCCTCTTGGACACCCAACATCCTCAAATGCTCTGTTCTCTAAAAGGAGGGTGGCCCACTGACAGACTGCAGGAAGCAGAGCTCTAGCTCTGTTTGCCACAACAGCTCTTATGGACCCAATACTGCCCCACTCTTCAGTGGTGGCAGCAACAGCTGATTTGGCAAGGGAGATAGCTTTCAAATGTAGAGGCAACAGATGACAACCTAAGCCTGTTAGGCTCACTGACAGGGTCCCCTGGGGGAAGGAAGTGGAGCTATGGATCCGTTCCCTATCACCCCGTGGCTAAACAGTGTGCCTTTACAGGGACCTTGTAGCACCTCAGCATGAGGGAGCTCTGGACTCTCAATATCTATTTTTGTACATCTATGAAATGCTACATGAACATGTATTAGCTGTAGTCTCATATTACTAGCAAACTAACTGATGGAAAGTAATATGAAGGTACCATGGCAAGGAAAGTTAAAGATGAATCTGAAACAGAATAAAATAGCAGCTTTTATACTTACTTAAAAATGTAAGTAGTTGAAATGTCTTCTGCGATACATGGAAATAGGAGTTCATAGTTAACCAGAGGGTGGTGGTTGACGGAAGTCAATCGTCATGGTGCCCTGTGACCAGTGGGGTCCCCCAAGGTTCTGTCCTTGGACCTGTATTGTTCAACATCATCATTAATGATGGTGACACTGGAGTCAGAAGTGGACTGGCCAAGTTCACCGATGATACCAAATTCTGGGGTAAAGAAGCCGGATGAACCAAAATTCGGGGGTAACCCAGCCATACCTGAGGACAGGAGAGTGATCCAGGCAGACCTTGACAGGCTCAGGAAATGGGCAAATGAGAACCTGATGGTGTTTAACACTGAAAAATGCAAGGTTCTCCACCTTGGGAAGAAAAACCTGCAGCATCCTTATAGGCTCATCAGTGCTACGCTGACTGGCACTATGGATGACAAGGACTTGGGGGTCATGATTGACTACAAGATGAACATGAGCCTTCAATGTGAAGCTGAGGCTAATAAAGCAAGCAAACCGCTGGCTTGCATCCATAGATGCTTCTCAAGTAAATCCTGGGACATCATTTTCCTGCTGTACTTGGCCTTGGTGAGGCCGCAGCTGGAGTATTGCATCCAGTTTTGGGCTCCACAATTCAAAAAGGATGTGGAGAAGCAGGTCCTTGGGCCCGCGCTGTTCAATTTCTTTATCAGTGATTTGGATGACGGGGTGAAAAGCAACCTTTTTAAATTTGCTGATGATACCAAAATTTGAGGTGAGGTGGGCACACTAGTAGGGAGAGAAAGACTGCAGCAAAACCTGGATAGGTTGCAGGGGTGGGCTAACAAAAACAGGATGCGTTTCAATACTGACAAGTGCAGGGTGCTGCACTTGGGCAGTAGTAACTAGAAGCACACTTATACGATGGGAAACTCCCTTCTTAAGAGCACGGAGGCAGAAAGGGGTCTTGGAGTCATTATTGACTCCAAGATGAACATGGGCCGACAATGAGAGGTCACAGTCGGCAGGGCTAACCGGACCTTATTGTGCATCCACAGGTGCATCTCAAGTAGGGCCAAGGAGGTGATCCTCCCCCTCTACGCAACACTGGTCAGGCCACAGCTGGAGTACTGTGTCCAGTTCTGGGCACCTCACTTCAAGAGGGATGTGGACAACATTGAGAGGGTCCAGAGGAGGGCCACCCACATGATCCAGGGACAACAGGGCAGACCCTACAATGAGAGGCTATGGGACCTAAACCTGTTCAGCCTTCACAAGAAAAGGCTGAGGGGGGACCTGGTGACCATCTATAAACTCACTAGGGGGGACCAGAAGGGTTTGGAGGAGACCTTGTTATCCTGGGTGGCGCTAGGGGAAACAAGGAAAAACGGCCACAAGTTGTTGGAGAGTAGGTTTAGATTAGACATCTGTAGGAACTACTTCACAGTTAAGGCAGCTAGGATCTGGAACCAACTTCCAAGGGAAGTGGTGCTGGCTCCTACCCTGGGGGTCTTTAAGAAGAGGCTTGATGCCTACCTGGCTGGGGTCATTTGAGCCCAGTTTTCTTCCTGCCCAGGCAGGGGGTAAGACTTGAAGATCTACAAGGTCCTATAATTCTATGAGAGAGTTCAGAGAAGAGCCACGTGCATGATCAGAGGTCAAGAAAACAGACCTTACGAGAACAGGCTGAGAGCTATGGGGCTCTTTAGACTGGAAAGCACAGGTTCAGGGGTGAGCTGGTGGCCACCTATAAGTTTATTGGAGTGTTCACCAGTATCTGGGGGAACGACTGTTCACCAGAGTGCCCCAAGGGATGACGAGGTCGAATGGTTATAAACTCCAGCAAGACCGTTTCAGGCTGGACATAAGGAAGAATGTCTTTACTGTCTGAGCCCCCAAGGTCTGGAATAGCCTGCTATCAGAGGTGGTCCAAGCATCCACATTGAATGCCTTCAAGAGAAATTTGGATGCTTATCTTGCTGGGATCCTATGACCCCAGCTGACTTCCTGCCCCTTGGGCAGGGGGCTGGACTCGATGATCTTCCAAGGTCCCTTCCAGCCCTCATGTCTATGAAATCTATTAAATCTATGATAGCTAAGGAGAGAGGATAGTAGGGTGAGTATTGGTCACAATGGGCATCTACACACATGCCCCAGGGTTGTGGGGTGGAGGGCGTCATTTGAATTAGTGGCTGTCAGAAATGGCTCTAATTAAAACTTCCACAGCATCTCATGTATTCAGTGTCCCATACTTTAAAATAGTGGAGGAATGCTTTAACTAAAGCTCATTCAAAAAGCTTTAGTTAAAGTGCCCCTGCCACGATTTTGAAATGTGGGGACACTGAACACACATAATGGCGAAGCTGGTGGAGCCTTCCAGCAAACTCGAATAATTGTGTGTGCTCTGATACATTCTAATTAGAATATGTTGGAGCAGTTGTTCCACATGTGTACAGGCACCCAAAGGTCCTGAAATTAAATTAAAGTTATGCTGCATGTGATATAGAAAAGGGACTCAGCAGATGGATTCAAAGATGGAGATCCAAATGATGAGCTAAGAAAATGATATTTGTGGCACTATTCTGAGAGATATAAGCAGGACAATATACCCTTTGTCAAGAGAGAAGGGGATTGCAGTAATTAAGACAGTATGGATTAAAACTTTAGCTGTGTAGATAGATAGGAAAAGCTATGTATGTGTTTCATTCTCTTTCATCCTCTTTTCAGGAAAAAAACTGTGCAATACAGTGTTTGTTTTTTGGTTTTGCTTATGTTTTTCAATGCATACACTAGTATGCATTTCTGTTGGACACAGTGGACATTTTTATATATATAAGCACCACAGTGCTGGGCGTTTTGAAAAGTGCCTGATGCTGCAATGCTTGCAGTTGTGTAAGTAGCAAAATGCACATCAGTGCTGGGAAAATGGTGGCGGCACACTTTTGAACTAAAACACATTGGAGGTACTTTAATTCAAAAGCGCACCGGCACCATTTTCTGCACGCACACATACATTTCACCACTTATACAACTGCACATGGTGCAGTACGGTGTGCATCAGCTCGCTTGCAGAGCAGACTCGATTAATTGAGTCTTCTCCGAAGCAGTGGATCTCTGGCACGTTGCAGGACGAAAAAGTATGTGGGGAGGTTTGCAATGGTCCTTAGTTTCTGTGGTAGTTTATTCCACAGCTTTAGAAAAGCTCTGTCTCCTTCATGGGAAAAGGTTTATTCTTATGGTAGAAACTTCTGTTATGCTTGGGAAGCAGAGTTGTCAACCATGCTCTTCCTCTTAGCACTTCAGTTGGGTTATTATTTAGATATCTGGGGCCAAGGTCAGTGAGTGCTTTGAAGATTAGGATAGAGAACACAAACTTGAAGCAATGTAGTAATTTGTCTTGTTATTTTGTTCTGAAGTTGTTTAATGGGAGAAGAGAAAACCAGGAACCCCAACATGTTAATCTAAAGAAACCAATATAGTCCTAATCAATCACAAAAATGGCATGTACACCATATTGACAATACACCATATTGTATGTAGGTAACATACCATAGGTATGGTAGGAAAAGCTTGCAGAGTACTTTATAGAAATACTTATGGCGGGGGGG
>NW_005842131.1:911530-913782 GCF_000455745.1 Alligator sinensis | reverse complement strand
GGGGGGGGGGTGGGGGGGGGGGGGTAACAGAGATACCAGGGGTGCAAGTCAGAACAATTTGAAGGGTTTCTTTTGGGAACTCCAGAGACTCATGATTGGATGCTCACATGTGACACTCAATATTAGAGGAAAGGAAGAATCTGGGCTTTGGATACGTAGCTTATGAAAGACCAAATGAGAAACACAGGCACTGAATTCTCAGGAGAATAAGATTTTGGCTTTTGCTGGAACTTGTGTATTAGGCTAATGTACATGAGCTTTTACAGAGTTCAAGACAAGATGCATAATATCTACCAATTCCTTTGTTTCATCATTTATGTAGTAGCAACTAGAGGGCCAAGTCAAAGATCAGAGGCCCGTTGTACCAGACAGTCTAAGTATTTGCTCTCTAGTTTTAATACATCTTGTTATGGTACAACTGGGAACTTAATGCAAACCATTCTGAAAATGTAAAAATTATGCTTAGATATTATAGGCCTCAGGGAAGAAGCAGGCTTTGAAGGTGGGATATAGGAGAGTATAGGCATAGTAGGTCTAACAAGCAAAGGGATTATAGGAACTTCATGAGAGGACTGAGAGCAGTAAGAATGGGAAAAGAAAACAAAGGTACTGGCTCAGTCTCTGCCTTTGGCAACCTGAGAAAGGACAACAGCAGAAGAAAGAAGAGCAGAGACATAAGCAAGTTGGGTTAGCCTGAGAAAAGGTCAGTACTGTATACATGCCTTCTTATTTGTGTCCTATTCCTCTACTTATGCATAAGAGTGTTTTGCCTGTCTTTTTAGCCTTCGCCTTACAGTCATCTGACAGCTTCATGAATCTGCCTAGCAGCCCTGCCATACCCCTCTCTTCTTCTGGCTGTGTTCTGTGGAATGCCTGTTTAACATACCGCAATGCCTGTTTCTAGGCCATATTCCACATGACCTGACACTTGCTTAATTTAAAACTAATGAGCAATTTATCTGCTCATGCTCCTAACCTATTTATGTCTCACTGGATTTGACACTTTACTTTGACATCATTTGTTGGTTCATTCATTAGATAGGGCTTATGAACTCAGGGCCAGATACAAAAAGCAGCAGTTAGGCACCTAAAGTGCAAATGAGGTGGAATTTAAGCAGCCAGGCACCAAAGGATGATCTACAAAACTCCCACATAATTGCTAAGGTGCCCCAGAGTCTCTAGGTATTCAGGTTTTCACAGTAAAGTTAAGGTGTTCAGAGTTCTACTACTGAGCATGACCAGGTATGCTGCTGCTTTAAATGATCTGTCATTTCTGCATCTATCCCCTCCCAATTCTGTTTGGAATTCACAAACTGGGCATCCCATATCTATATTCCATGAGAGGCCCAATCTGGTAGGCATGGTCCAACATACAATAACAGCATTAAGATCAGCACAAAACACAGCGTCCATAAAGGCCACTTCCCTTCAAAACCACAAGCACTGGAGGTTCTGCTCTGACTTTTCATATTATTCTACTAGTTAGAGCAGTCGCTCAGCCTGTGCAAAGTGGCTAGCATTTTATTTGGATTCGTCCGATTCGGGGAACAGCGATTCAATTCGGTGATTTGAATCACTGTCCCGAATCGATTCAGCCGAATCTGATTCAGAGATTCGGCTGCTGCCAAATCTCTGAATCAGCCAGGCCCATGCCCCGCCCACTCTCCCAACCCAGCAATGCCTGCCCCCCCACCCCAGCTCCCCGCTCTTTGGGGGAAAAAAGCCCCGACTCAGTGGGTGCAGCCGGGTGGGGGGGTGATCCCTGCTGCCACCCACTGTGTGGGGGGCTCTGCATGAGCCCCCCAACCCCCCCTGCTCCCCCAGCCCCCAACAGGTGCCCTGGCCCAGCCAAGCTCTCGCCCTTTAAGACAAAAAAAAATTTTAAAAAAAAGCCCCAAACTCACTGCTCCTGCCAGCAGGGGGCGATCCCTGCTGCCTCCCGCTACCCTGTGCTACATGGGGGCTCTGCACGAGTCCCCCAAAACCACAAGGCTGCTGCAGGACCCATTGGTCCTGGGGCTTTTCTCAGCTTTTTTATTTCTTAACGGGCCAGAGCTGGATCGGGTGGGACACCTGTGGGGAGGCTGGGGGCAAGAGGGGAGTAAGAGGGATCATGGCAGAGCCCCCATGCGGCATGGGGCAGTGTGGGGCAGCAGGGATGTGTCCCCCCCCACACTGCCTGGCAGCACCCACTGAGCACCAGGGCTTTTCTTTAAAGTACCGAGCTGGAGCTGGCAGAGGCAGCCATGGGG
>NW_005842131.1:910596-911520 GCF_000455745.1 Alligator sinensis | reverse complement strand
CCAGTCCCCCTCCCCCAGCCCCTAGTACTTACAACCTCAGAGTCAGCTGCAGCTCCCTGCTGCAACCACCGGGGACCGCCCAAATCATCAAAGCTCTCCAAATCTTTTCTGAAGATTTCGAGAGCTTTGAATCAATTTGGACCTTTAAATTGGTCCCCTGATTCAATTTGGATTCAGAGATTTGGCCACCGAAACAGGCCAAATCGAATCACCACCCAAAGATTCACACAGCCCTAGCAATCACTCAGGAAGTGGGAAACCTGGGTTCTAAGATGTCTTCCAAAGGGCTTGAAGCCTTTGCCTCCCACATCCCAGCAGAACGATCTAGTGCTCAATAGGCTAGAGCAGGGGTGAACAAAATATGGACCATGAGCCGGATTTGACCTGCCAGGCCATTCTATCTGACCCATGGAGCACCTACTAAGTTAAGAAAACTACTATTTATCTGCTCCAGGCTCTCTGTCAAAGATGAAAGGAGCCAGAGGCAGTCGGACCCAGGTGAAGCCAGCAGGAGTCAAGAGAAAGGCCAGCCTGGCCGGGCCCCCCCCCCAGCCCCTTTCCCCCCCCGCCTCCACCCCTACCCAGAAGTGTCTGCCTGCAGCACACAGCTTCCCCAACACCACATGGCCCCTGGCTGCATTGCTGGACTGCAGGAGCAGGGGCATGGTATGCATGTGTGTGTATGTGCATGCGCAGTGAGACAAGCAAAGTGTGTGTGCATGTGTGTGTGTGAGTAGTGAGGCAAGCAAAGTGTGTGCGTGTGTTTGTGGGGTGAGTCCAAGCCCCCCCACCATAAGCATGCACCCCCACACTCCCTCACACTGCCATACACAGACTTCTCACACACCAGCTTCCCTCCCCCTACACACATCCCCCGGCAAACCTTATACCTGTCTACACCCTACATATCCACACACCCCCACA
>NW_005842131.1:898711-910580 GCF_000455745.1 Alligator sinensis | reverse complement strand
CCTCCCCCCACCCCCACCCCTATCCACCCCCACACACACCCACAGCCCCCCACAAACCTATACCTACCCCCATATCCCCCCCACAGTTTACAAGAGTAAGACTTCATTTTAAGCTATTGTGCAATCACCTCTAGACACACTACACAAATGCCTGTAAATCAGGACAAAAGCATATTTTGAAACCAAATTAATGAATGTTGTAGATGTTTGCTTTTTAGAATATAATGTGGTATTTTTCTGGTTCTGAGATGGCAAAACCCTTTGCTGAAAGGAGTACTTCTGGGGGCAAGGGGAGGGACTTCTGGTGGTAAACATCAGGGGTTAGGGGGCAGGACTTCTGGTCTCAAGATGGCAACCGGGGACGGGGCACCTGTCAAGGGGTGGGGCTATGCATGCAGCCCGTGACAGATTGCCATAACTCAGTAAGTGGCCCGCCGCCCAAAATAATTGCCCACCCCAGGCTAGAGGCTAGACTGGGGTATGGGCACCCTCTATTCTTTCTATTCAACCTGTACACCCAAGAACACAGGATTCCTGGGACTACATAGAGAGAGCAAATGACAAAGAGCACTCCCTTGGGAGGATATGGAAGAGGGGGGTTCCTGAGTTAAGGACTGCTTATGCATTTTGCACTAAAAAGTCATTGGATAAAATGTATAAATAGTGTTGAGAGCAGAGACCAGAATCTAATTCTCTTAAGAACTTCTGTTATGACCCAGTTTCTTGCCACCTACATAAATATCTTTAAATAACTACATATTATGCACTGTCACAGTTTAATCATAACAACTACTATCAATCCACCACATACAGACTAACCCAGAAAATTGCACAAATAATTTGTCTGGCCAAGCTTGTAGTTTTCGCTTTTCTAGTTTAGGATATAGAAGTAGAAAAGTAGAGGCACCTCTCTTCAGCCATCAAGCCCTAAAATGTAATGTTCCTCCATAATTCCCAGCATGGAGGCTTACATTTTGGCTTCCGCATGAGTTTGAGCTTAGAATCAGGGTTTTTTTGGAATGCTTCTATGTATGTGTGATAGCCACCTATTTGTATTTGTGTTATTTCCTGAAGTACAGAACAATCAGTGAAGAAAAAAAACAAAAACTGTAGGTGAAATAAGCAAAAGCATGGCTGATGAAAGGGTTCTGTTAGGAAAAGGGGTTGTAAAATCTTGGAAAATTAAGAAGAATGAGAAGGGAAATACTGCAATATTTAAAGAGGGGAGAGAAAAGTACTAGAAGGCTATAGAAGAATCCAAGGCTAATAAATCAGCAGAGATTTTCACTTCCAAGTCATTGCTCTGAATGAAATTATGTGATGAACAGTATTGTCAGCAACTAACTGTCTTCTTTGCCCAAACATTTCTTCCATACTCAACACTTCTTTCCTGAAAGAAAACTAACCATGAAATGTCTTCAAATGATACTTTGCAGAGCAACTGAGAATTTTCATTGCTGTTAATGCTGTAATCCTAATTCATGGGTAGGAAACATGGATACTTTAGAGCTGAGGTGAATTTCAAAAAAAGATAACAGTCATACACAAGATGCCCCTCAAATGCTCCATCCCTCTGCATGTGGTACCTCACTCAGGCTTCACAGAAGACTTCCCTCCTGGTCTTGTAGATGTTGTGGAGAATGCAGGCAGTGAGAATAAAGCACAGCAGGTAGTCCTCACCCACATCAAGGTATACACAAGAGTACTCCAGTATGTCTTGAAATAGCCACAGGCATGCTCAACAGTTATGCATGACATGCTCAGGCAACAGTTGAAGTGCTACTGTCTCTGGTCCAGGTTCTCTTTGAAGGGCTTCATAAATCAAGGTAGGACACAGCAGGCCAGATCGCTGATGATGGGGGTGGGAAGGGGCGGGGAATTTAACAGCTCTGTCAACCTCAATGCTGGGGGCTCCAAGAGTGTACTGCCCATTCTCCACTAAGTGGGAGAGGGTAGAGTCATGGAATATATTTGCACTGTGGGCACTGTCTGCCCAGCCAGTGAAAATGTGAGTGAAGCAACCACGGTGGTCAGTGACACCCTGCTGCATGATGGAGTAAAAGCCCTTGCAATTGATAAATTGTGGCTTCTTGTAAGCAGACAATGGGAACGTGGTTCCTGTTGACAGCTCCTATGCAGTATGGAACTCTACCCATTGGAAGCCCATGACCACCTTGTGAGGGTTGCTCATGGAGATGATACAATTTACCAACATGGCTTGGATGTCCCAGCATACTTCCAGGGCTGCTCCTTTAGGCATGGACTTACCCATACCAAACTGACTGGTGACAGAGCGGAGGAGATGTTATGGGTAGCAAGCTGTGTGGACGCTGTTCCCCGAAGATTGGTGTGGTCAGCAAACTTGGCCAGTCTACTTCTGACACCAGAATCCAGATCATTTATAAAGATGTTAAAGAGTAGAGTTCCAGAAATGGAGCCCTGGGGGGCACCACTGGTGCCACTGAGTGCCATGTTGATTCACTTCTGTCAACTACCACCCTGTGTGCAACCTCAGAGCCAGTTTCCCAGCCATTGGACTGTAGTGTAGCTGAGGCTTCAGTTGGCCAGTTTGTCCATGATGACATCATGGGACACCATATCAAAGGCTTTTTTAAATGTCCAAATATATGATATGATATCAACTTCTTCCTCTTTGTCCAAGTGATATGTCACCTGGTTATAGAAGGAAATGAGTTGGTCAGGCAAGATCTACCTGCAACAAACCCATGCTGGCTGTTACTTAGAATGTTGTCTTCAGCTGGCCTATCAAGAACGGTTTCTTTGATATTTTCCAAGGATTGAGATCAAACTGATCGGCCTGTAGTTCCCTGGATCTTCCTTCCTTGCTTTCTCGAAGATAGGCAACACATTGGCCCTCCTCCAATCTTCAGGTACTTCGCTCGAGTGCCATGAGTCCTGACAGTTCCATAAGCACTCATGAGTGCAATCTGTCCAAACCAGCTGATTTGTGGGTGTCCAACCTCTCAAGGTTTTCCGTAGCTAGGTTGATGCCAATGATGGGTTAATATTCACCCTCACCCTGGCCATCCCTCATCATGTTCTACTTGATGAGCACATCATGAACTACTTCACAGTTAGGGCGGCTAGGAGCTAGAACCAACTTCCAAGGGAGGTGGTGCTGGCCCCTACCCTGGGGATCTTTAAGAAGAGGCTGGATACTTACCTGGCTGGACTCATTTGAGTCCCGTTTTTGTTTTTAGGGTTTGTTTTTTTTTGTTGTTGTTTTTTTTTTTGGGTTGTTCTCCCGCCCTGGCGGGGGGGCGGGCTAGAAGATCTATTAGGTCCCTTCCGACCCTAAAACTATGAAACTATGAAACTATGTTAGGCAAGGCGGTCCCTTTGAGTTGATGAAAAACCAATGCAAAGTAATCATTAAGCAGGTTGGCTTTTTTTCTGGATGTCAGTTGTCAACTGTCCCATTTGGTTTAGCAGGAGACCAGTGTTACCCTTGTTTTTCTTTCGACTCCCCACATATCTGAAGGAGGACTTTTTATTGTCCTTGATTTGTGTAGCCAGTTGGATTTTGGTTACAGCCTTGGCTTTCCTGGTTTGCTCCCTAGAGGTGCAGACCAGTGCAGAATAGTCCTCTTTAGCAATGCTTCCTGCCTTCCATTGTTTATATGTCTCTTTTTAGACATAAGAGTTTCATGAGTTCCCTGTTGAGCCAAGGGGGTTGCTGTGCCCTTTTACTACTTTTCCTATAAGTTGGGATGGGTATCCCTTGTGCTTTTAGGATCGCTCCCTTAAGGAGCAACCATTCATCATGAACTCCCATCCCTGTCAAGTCATGGCCTCTCAGGGCCTCAACAACAAACCTCCTGAGCTTATCAAAGTTGGCTTTCTTTAAGTCAAGGGCTACTGCATTGCTGGATGACTTGCCAGCTTTGTGATGGATAGTGAAAGTGATCAACGTGTGATCACTGTCTCCCAGTGTCCCTTCGATTCTTAGGTCACTGAGTAGATCATCCCCTTTGGCCAATACCAGGTCCAGCAGTGCCTTGCCTCTTGTCAACCCATAAACTTCTTGAGACAGGTAGAGCTCATCCATGCATGCAAGGAAGCTTTGTGACAGATTGGTATTGGCCAAGTGCTCTTCCCATGAGATGTCCTGGTAGTTGAAGTCCCCCATGACAACCATGCACCAAGAGCATGCAGCCTCAGCCAGTTCCCTAGCAAATTTGTGGTCGAGTTATTGTTCCTGACTGGGAGGTCTATAGTAGACACTTACTATTGTGTCCCCTTCACCACTTTCCCCTCATGTTCTAATCCAGAAGGTCTCCAGCCTTCCTCCATGTGTGCCAATCTCAGCTTGTAGGGATGTGTAGCTATCTTTGACATAGAGAGCTACATTCTGCCACTTTTTTCAGCACAATCTCTCTTGTACAGGAGTTAACCATCTATACCCATGGTCCAGTAGTCATAGGAGGAGTCCCACCAGGTCTCTGTTATCCCTATGAGATCATAGTCATTTCTATTCCTCCTGTTTATTACCCAAGCCCCTGGATCACTCATAAATCAGGGATCCTGGTTATCTCTGACGAAAAAAAAGCCCCATTTTTGGGTATAAAAAAGTAATACAAAATCCACATTTTTCCATGATTAAAATGAAATGCCACTCTGTATATAGAGTGGTGCTTCACTTTAATCATGGCAAAGTGTGGATTTTGGGTTACTTGTTTATATCCACAAAAAAAAATGGGGATTTACTTTTTCAGAGAAAACCAGGAACCCTGCTTATAATTCACAGAACTGAGGGCTTCCTCAGAAAACAGAACAGTCCTCATCCACCTCCAGGCTGCACGTGCTTCTCTGCATAGCCTGGAGCTGTCTGGGAACTGTCCCAGCCAGGGGCAGGTCCCAGTTAGCTCCAGGCTGGGTGGGGAACTGTTCCCATGCAGGGAGCTCCCAGTCCCTGCTCTGTGATTGCAATCACAGGGTGGGGGCTGAGGAGCTTGTTCCCCACCCACCTCCATGAGTGCAGAGAGTGGAACAGGCTCATGGAGCTGAGGCGGAACAAGGTCCCCAGAGTGTTCCTCCCCCCCAACAGCTCTGTACAGAGATGGGCAAGGAACAAGCTCCCCAGTGCACACCAGCAGGAAGCTCCCAGTAATGGTGGAGCTGCTGCTAGGAGACCCTTATTTCCCAGCAGTGACTCCACAACCATAGGGCCAGTGCTGGGAGATGCTCATCTCCCAGCCTGAGCCCCAAGGTTGCAGGGCTTGGGCTGGGAGATAAGTGTCCCTCAGCAGCATCTCCCGTGTTGGAGTCACTGCTGGGAGATAAGGGTCTTCCAGGCCCTGCTCTGCAATCATGATCTGGATGCAGGGGGCTTAGAACTCCCTGCTGCCAGGGCAACGGGATATATAGCCTCCCATCCCCGCCCCCCCCGGGCTCCCGTGGCAGAGCCCACCATAGCAGTAGGCAGCTCCTGGGGGCAGGGAGCTATCTCCCATCCCAGGGTAGGCAGCTGACTGTGAGCAGATTTAGCTCCCAGCCAGGTGTCTACACAAGCCCTATGGCACTGTTACTAATGCCAAGTAAATATGCTACTTGCATTTTCGGGTAGTGAATTTACTCAGGATTAGGGAGATTTACTGTGAAGTAAGCATGTGAACATGTAGACCCATGTGCTTACTTCACAGTAAACCAGTGGTGGGCAAAATGTGTCCCACAGGCCAGATGTGGCCTGCCAGACCATTCTATGTGGCCCACAGGGCCCCTAAAAAAATTTAGAAAATTAATATTTATCTGCCCCTGGCTGCTTGTCATGTGGCCCTCGATGGCTTGCCAAAACTCAGTAAGTGGCCCTCCACCCAAAATAACTGCCTGCCCCTGCAGTAAACTATGCTAATTTGTCATTAAGCATCTCATGTAGATGTACCCAATGAGAAGGATTACAGGCTCCTGTGAGGTTGTATGAGACTAAGTTAAAGCCTGGGCTTCCAAAGCATTCCAGGCCTCAAGCTACCTGACAGTGTAAATGGCATAGTTTTTTATTTTTTTGCCCATGAAAAGATACAGCCTACAAGACATACAGAAAGAACAAAATTTTCAAATATTCCAACTTTATTTTTTAAACCAATTTCTTTGCAAAAAGTAAAAGTCTTATGACTATAATGATAGCTTTATATTCAATGAGACCTTTCAGGGCTCATATATTGACCTCTCAGGGCTCCATATATTGAGAGATTTGAAGTTTATATTGTAAAAAAATATTGGGGGAAAAAAATTAACAGGTAACTGAAAGAAGACACATACATTTTTATGAGACTTTCCAGAAAGTTTCCTCTGAGCTAAAATCAGGTAAGACAAATTTTATCTTAAAAAACAAAGTTAATTTTTTGAGATGGCATAATCTTTTCAAGACTTCTGGAATGAAGTTCTTGTCTCAAACTTTGATAACGCTACTATACTATATGTGCATATTTATAGATGCAGAAAGATATGGTGACAATATTATCCCTGAATGCTGAAACCAAGCAAAAAATAACTCCTTTGTGAATTTTTCTCTCTCATTGGTGGAAGAAAAGAAAAGAAAAGAAAGTATACACTTCAAGCTGCATTTGACAAGATAAGGTGTTATTTCCAATACATTCACCAGTCTCTGGAAAATATAGAAATATGTAGTCTATTTTTAGAGCTGACCATCAATTGCTAAGCAGCTAAAACAGGAAACTAATAACATGCAAGTAGGGGTGTGGGTAACAGAACCAGCTAGAGGCATTCTGGGTTTTTTTCATTTTCAGGTAAGACAAATGAGTGGTCCGAATTCTTGTCTCATATCACTGTAGATTGGTGTAGATCAACCAAAGTCAGTGAAGTTTCTCTGCTTTGCTCTAGGTTGAGGTTATGCTATGGTTCGAGATCAGCGTCCCAAAATGTAGAATCTATGTTTAAATGGCCTGATTAAAACCGCAAAATCCTAAATTATCATTTATATGTAGGCATTTGTTAAGAAGGAATAGTTTTCTTTAGGGTTTAAAACTTAGGGCCCTTCTACACGTGCAGGTAAAGGTGCAATGGCAGGAGGTGCGATTCTAGGATTGTGCATTAGATTCCATCACACCTTATTGCTGGTGCATGGGGAGCCCAATCCCAGGCTCCACCCTACACCAGCAAGAAGCAAGGTCCCATAACTGGGAGCCCCTTAGGTTGAGGAACACCCCACCTTCCCCAGGGCTGGGGGAATCATGTCTGCCACAATCCCCTGCCCCACGGGTTTCATGTAGCCCCAGGACAGCCGCACCCCCGGCTACCAGGACCCAGATGGGTTCCAACACCCAGCCTCTGCAGCTGTGGGACTCTGCCGTCAGTATCTGTAACAGCACATCCAGGGGAATGGAGCACCAAAGAGCACGCAGCAAAGCTGTTACTATGTGGCTCCTCAAAATGCTAGTGAGATTAACCTGCTAAGAGCTAATCACCTGGTCTAACATTGCACAGGAGTCAGACCTACACAGAAAAAAGAAACCCATTTTTGTTTTAGCAACTTCAAGAGCTTAAATTTTGCTTGCATTTATTGGAACTGATGGTCTACTGCAGTTAATGCCCATTTGCAGATTATTGTATGCACCAATTGTGGTAAAAGTCCAATTACTTGGTCATTATAAGGGATTGTTTTTCAAACTATCAAACAGATTAACATACATTAAAAGATAATTTGCCTATTAAAGTCTTATTTTTTATACTCCAAAAACAATATGTTCTTTGGGCAATAGAGTTTTACAGGTAAGTTAAACAGGGCTTCTATTCACTTTCCATTTATTCCACAAAATTTGTACTTTAACACTTATATTCCCCTGTTTTACAGCTACAGCTCCTAGGAATACACTGAAATAATTCTAGCCTACATTCTAGTAACCCCAAAACTATGAGGGTAAAGAGGTTTTGCAAGTGTAAGTTTTAATACTTTCATGCCTGCAGGAGTTAAAATTATGTAGCACACAGAAATGAGTTTGGACCTGCGAAGTGTGGAAGTATATACAAGTCTGAGTGTGCAGACATTGAGGCTTGGGGCTTGAAATAAAACCCCTAGAACCTTTTCTTACCATCAACTGTCCAATGCGACACTATTGTATTATGTATTAATCTGGGAGATGCAGAAGTATCACAAAAATACAAGAAGTTTAGTCATTTACATACTCATAGTGGAGTTAGAAGCAAGGCCAATAGGGAAACTATATGACCAAAATGCCTACAGCTGAAGTAACAAAAAGGATTTACTTTAACAAAAAAGGAGTGCTGCTCCTACTGAAGACAAAAGAAGTTTTAAATCATAGATTTCAATTGGCATAGAGCTGGGCTTCAAATGTACAGTAGAAATGTCATGAAGCCAAATGTTGAAATGCTGCGAGACTCAATTCTTCATTCCAACAGAGTAATACATTTGTATAAGATCCCCTAAAGAATTCAGTTCCTGGTGAATATTAGTGTTTCTATGGCTTTTTGTTATGTGGTTGGGGGGCGGGGGTTCTCTTGCATTTCTTATCCAAAATTCCTTCTCTCCCTGATGCTGTATTACTAGGTGCAGCTGCCATCCTCTACTTCGGGCATGCTGACATTTCAGCTTTACATGAATGGGTTTAGTTTATTAAACACTTTTGAAGGGACTGTGCCATTGTATTTTGTCCTCTTATATGGCTTTATATATGGAGGGATCATGCTGAAATGTGCCTTACTTAATCATAGTTGTTTTAAGAGCTTCACAGTTCAACAATAACAAGTCCTATTGTCATTATTATTTATATTACAAATGTACAGTAATACAGACTGTATTTGCATTACAACACCTAAGACTCCCAAATGAGGGACCAGAACCCCTTTTGTTAGGTGCTGTTCATACACTTATTGAAAAGAAAGTCCCAGTGGCAAAGAGTTTACAACTTAAGTATTTAAGATGTGAGGTAGCAAGTTGTAACAGAGAGTGGGGAGCACACAGGCACGAGACAAAAATGTTTAGCAGTCATGGCACGCAAGCTGCCTAACCATTGCTTAACTGAAACTGGAGTTTATTTCAGAGGATAAAATAAATCAAACATTCCTGGTAATAGGAATCAAACGCAACATTTTCATGGCTGTGTTTATTTAAACACATTCCTTAGCATTCAACTCTATACTCTCTCAGCACACTTCTCTTTCACCTGGGTGTCTTATCAACTTTGAAGTTCTTACTGATAAGAACAGATCACAGCTGAAACTACGCCATTGCTGCCATTAACTCAAGAACAGAAAATTCAAGTACATCATAAGGGTATTATCCATTTTTCCTTTTTGAGACATTCCATATTTATGAAGAGTTAGAGTAACATTAGAAATGTCCAGTAGGCTCAAAAAGTCTACAAGATCCAATCTTACCAGAAAAAATGTGGAAGAATCTATCTTTTCCACTCCCTGCCCCCCATAATGTAGTATTTATACCATATCCTTTGTTGTGGTGGTATACACACCAGGCACAGAGGTTCCCCATGGATAAAGAATAGCATTTCCAATTATATCACTTGTATGCCCTTTTTATTCCTTTTGCAGATAATCTGAGTAATCCTATACTAGCACTAGAGGTATATCTAAACCATGTTCCAGGACTTCTGGCTAGGGACAGACATTACACATAAAACAGTTTAAGTAATCAGAACCTGCTTTAAACCTGTAACAGAATAAATATTCAGTGCACATAAACCAGTTTGAAAATGGCTGAAACCAATTTGAGAGAAACCTGGTTGAATGTAGTATCAGACTTAATGTATTGGGCTCAAACCGGTTTATGTAATGTCTGTCCCAGACCCCTTGCTGGTTTAAGATAAACCAGAGACCCCCAGCATCCCAGCATGCTCTCTGGGCTGGGCAGGATGCTCTGCTCCACAGTAGGGCTGACCCCTCCCCTCTGCTCCTGGGCTGCAGCTTTCTCCCCTCCACACCCCACTCCCTGCTAAGCAGGAATTCTCCCTTCCCCTCTGCCTTGCTGAGGAGGTATCTGTGCTGAATCAACAAGTAGCTGGTAATGTCCCTCTGTTGTTTTCTTAATTGGGTGATAAACACTGTTATCAATTCCCTGCTGGGCTAATCACAGCATCTTGCCTGAGCCAGGCCACGCTCCCCACCCCCTTTTAGCTCCATGCTATGGAAAGAAGGGAAGGCTGCTCTAGTGCCTCCCCCACCCCACCCCACCCCCCGGCTTCTAGCCTGAGCCACTGCAGGCATGGCCTGCATTTCTGGGATGTCTGTCTGGTTACAAAACTGATTTAGCCTAGCCAGGGTAGACTAACCTGCAAAGATTGAATCAATTCAGGCTCAGGCTTTTTGAATGTCTGTCCCTAATCCTGGGGACACTTTCTCCCACTCACACGTTGCCTACTGTCTGAGGTCTCCAAACAATCCTGAGTATGGAGAAAAGTGATAATCTTTCAACTATGTAGAGCGCAAGTAAGCACTGTTTTCTGGGGCTAAACATCCTGCCTAATTATGTTATTAATTATTACCAGCTAAACCCAGTCTTGCTTTGTTTATGACATGCCTCTGCAAAGTTGTATAGTTCCAGGCATGAATGTCCGATGAAATCAGTCCTATCATACTGGTAATATTGTGTTACTCACTCAACTGGGTGCTGATATGAAGACGCTATGAACACTGAGTAGTATGTAGCAGAACTTCACTTATTCCCACCCTAATAAACTGCACTTTCACAAATCTACACTGAAAGTAGATTCCTAGATGTACAGTTTATTGGTAACCCATATCAGAGGAAATTCACTGCTGTGCTGGAAAGCTACAGTACAGGAGACATCAGCATGTCTTTTCTTCCAGTGGCATATTATGATGGTCATTTTGAGTCCAGTCACAAAGAACTATGAGCCTTGGCTACTATTCTTTGCAGAGAGGATAGATAAGCTCATAGCTCCATCTCTATAAATGACCCCTTGGGGCTGCCCTCTGCCTCACCCAGGCAGCATTGACAGGTACCATTATATTAGCTCAACAACTAGGCTCAGTGCCACCAGAACAGCACAAGCAGGAGACGGCAGAGGTAATTTTTCTAAAGATTCTCCCTGCTTAGACATCTGCCAGTCCTTTCTCATTCCAGCAAGAGCAGCAGAGCCATCAGTGAGCTTGGCTGTCCACTTCATCAGGAAAAAGGAAGAGCACAATAAGCCTCAAACAGAGGCAGAGTTTGTTATAGCTCTCCTACACATCCCCATTGTCTGGAAGGGGACTATGGTCGGGAAGTGGAAACCAACCTTCTGTGAAGATGGTCATGTTTTTCCTCTCAGTATCACTTTCTCTAGTAGACCGCCTGACAGACGCAGAGCATTCCAGCTCTCCACTTCCCTGCCATAAAGCTTTTCTTCTGGCAGGGAGGCTGAAAGCCAGGTAAGCAGTCTTGTGACACCCATCTCCAGCAGCACCTAGAAAGCTCTCAGCAATTTCATACAGGTGTCTAGAAATAATATTGACACAAGGTTTCCAGGAGGGTTCTCAAGGAACCATGAAAGGAACAACAATTTTCAGCAATATTGAGAAAGAACATTTTTCTTCAGAAAGTGTGTTTAAATGGAAAACTCCCAATCAACTCATCACCGAGTTACTCACCGTTTGCAATCTGCAGACTTCGCTAATCTAGCCCATGGCTACTCCTTTAGTGTAGATTAATGAGGTTTTGCTTGCTGTAAGCTTTTGTTATTGCTGTTGGAAGGTTTTTTGTTTCTTTTTATAGGAAATAACAATATCTGAGAAGCACGCACTGCTGTAATTTGATTCTCTTTTCATCTCAATTCAGTATAAGCCTTCCTTGGCAAATGCTAAAAAAAGATAAACAAATTCATTTTCTTCCTCAAAGAATCCACATTAATCAAAA
>NW_005842131.1:890694-898680 GCF_000455745.1 Alligator sinensis | reverse complement strand
AAAGAGTGAGGGACTAGAAGTTGTGTAAGAATCGTGATGATTTTAGAACAAGTGCATTTTGCATTCAAAGTGATTTTCCATTAAGATCCAGCTGTTAGAACAATATCTGGACCAGGAATTTAAATGCAGTTCCCACCCTTGTTTTAATTATTTTCATAGGTGAAAATGTTTATATAACACAGGGGTATATAAGTCACCTCTTGCCCCAGGCTGGATCTGGGACATGGGGCACCTTGCAGGCCAGACCTTCAGGGCAAGTGGCAGCTGTGATGGGGCTTGTGGCATCAGTGGCAACAGTAGCAGCAGCAGCGGTGGAGGCAGAATAAGTAATGGCCACAGCAGGGCTGGCAGCAGAAGTAGTCAGACAAGTAGCCACAGGCCAACCAGTCACTTGCCATGATAAAGGTGGCACAAGCAGCAGTACCAGTAAGCCAAGTAGGCAGGAGGCAAGAGGGGTTGTGTTGGCACAGCCCTCACTCACTCTCCTGTTGCCAACACCCATCTCCAACAGGGACCAAGAGACCTGGATTTGGCGGAAACCCAGCCCCTTGTTAGCCGCATTCCCAAATTTCCTGACCCACCTGTGGGTAGGATAGAGTGGCTCAGTGGGCTATATCCAGCAGGGTGCTTTACAGACAAAACATGATTCTAGGACAAAGTCTTTTCTATGAAATCTATGAAATCTATGTTAGTGTAAATCTGGAATGACTCCAAAGAAGTCAGGAGATATGCTCTAAATTTGCCCTAGCATGACAGACAGCAGAATTTAGGCCTAGGCCCTGCCTCAGTTTGCTTAAGTTTGGCATCAAAGTAAGTGATAGTAGAAGCAGAAACAGGCCCTCTATTAGGTGGTCAGAAATAAGGAAGTCAGAGACATTTATGAGCGAGGGGAGACATAGGGTCATAGGAAAGTAGCTCTGCAAGGGAGAGCTAACCCTAACCCTAAACCATCCTAGCCAATGATACAGCAGGGGGTAAAGGAAAGCGTCCCTTCAGGAATCATTGCTTACATCTAGAGTTGGCTGAAAATGTGTCAATGGAACATTTTTCTGTTAAAGAATATAGTTTCACCACATTCAAAACAATTCCTGGGAGTATGTTTTCAATATAATTTTGTATGGGAAAAAAAAATCAAAACGTTTTTTTTTTTTGACAGTCATTTTCTGCTTCCAGTTTGGCTTTACATTGTATTAATACTTATATAAATATATTAAAATGTACTAGTTTCTATCATTTAAATATTAAATGCATACACAAAAGTCAAAACTAAACTTTTGAATGTGATCAAAATGAAACACTTCAGAAAATGTATTTCATAGGACGTTTAAAAATGATGCAGGATTTTGTTACAACTGGGAATGATTTCCCTCTGTGAAATACTGGAATTTCCTGTTTAAAAAAAAAAAAAGAAAAAAAAAAAAGAAATTCCAGCTAAGCTTTACTTATTATAAATGACATTATTTACGAATGTTGCTCCTTTTAAAGCTACAAGTGGAGGTAAAACTTCTAGCCTCTGGGTGCATCTACACAAGACGCTACTATGCATTTATTTAGAATTTGTATAATCAAGTACTAAATAAATGCGCAGTAACCAGAGTTACTGCACAGTAAAGCCAGTGAAGTCCTTTTAAGTGATGCTATTGCCTAATAATACTGCACAGTAAATGCAGTATTATTGTATTAGATATCAATTTGAGGCAGATACTATGGACCCAGTTTAGAGCACCATGGATTTACACCTACTAGCACTGTTGGTGCCATGATGCACTACTGCACAGTCAGCATCTCCTGTAAATGCACCCTGTAAGTAATATCCAACCCTGATACAAGGCTTTGTCTTTAAGCAGGAAGCAACTGGAGTTAGTAACTACTGGACTCTTCCATGTGATAGGGTTACCTTTTGTAATTTTGACCCATGCTGGGAGCAAAGAATTCTGGTTGGTCTCTTTCCAACGGTCTGTGCCACATTTTTGTTACCAGTTAACCAGAGTACATGAAATAGCTACAAGAGAATAAAGAAATGCATTGAGCAACTGTGCAGTAGGTATAAATCCATGGTGCTCTAAACTGGGTCCATAGTATCTGCCTCAAATTGATATCTAATACAAGATTGGGTATGACTTGCCAAGGTACTTAAAAATCATTAGCAGCATCAAATACTCTGCCTTGTAACAACTCCAGTTCAGCCATAGAGTATAGCCAAAGGTAGGAAAGACCATTTGGATTTAGAAGCTTCTATAACTATCCAAATCACTTTGGTCTATAAAACTGGACTGGAAATATGATGAGAAAAACATCTGCCATCATATTTTAGCACTTGTTAATCTGATCCCAGTAGAAACAGGATACACTAAATAGATTTGGAGCTAAGTTTGGAGTGAAAAATCATGAATAGGTTATGCTTGGCGTTGTTATTTAATTTCTACTACTCCACACATCCTTGCAAAGTACCTAGGAAGCCTAGTTGAAATTTTCCCACTAAAACATTATTTTTTAGAGATACTGGGTTTTTGAGTGAACACAATCTCTTAGGAAGTATCCAATTTTCACAGTATTTTTTTTTCTTCTGAACACCAAAGACCAATTTTTTTTCATTAGTTGTTGTTATTGTTTTAGTTCAGGAAATGGGATTAATCCTTAATTCTTATGGAGAATCTCATTGACAGAACTAACAATAATGTTCCCATCAGCTTAACTGTTTCCAGTAATATGTAGCCTCTGACCTTTCCAATTAAATAGGATCTACTATACTGTGTTGGCAAGATATCTTCTATCTGATATTACTTTTCCTACTGAGGCTCTTGTTCTTAAATGAGGATTACAATTTTCTACTGCTACAGCAAAAATTTCCTTACCTATTTTGTAATTTAATAAAAAAAAACACTAAGCATCCATGTTTGTTTCAGCCTAAAGAACAAGCCAAGAACATGCTGTGTACAGACCATGTCAGGCCTCTCTTAATGGCTGCACAAAGACAGCATAATAGATTGAATCACTAAACTGCTGAAAAGTAATGAGGACTGGGAGAAGAACACAATAGCTATTTCATGCCCAGATTTAACAGCAAATGCATCGTAATGTACCCCATTAATAGCAGTGTTACACTTCAGGTTCATATTTTGCCATCTCTGGAATGTGTCTCAGATTTGATTTTCATGTAGTTTTCACTACCGAGGCTTACAATCCATCTCTGTGAAGATGTGACACAACAATGATAATTCTGCACTGAGGAAAAGGCAGGCACTTTCTAAACTTCAAGTTACATGAGGGAGGAACTAGGGCTTGTGCATCTTAAAGAGGGCAAAAAGGGCTGAAAAAAAGTAAAGTACAAAGGTAAAGGTTCATCTGTAGTGAAGATGAGCCTTTTGCCTCCAAGTGACTTCCAAAGCAATAGTTCTATTTTGGAATCTGGTTTTATGAAAATTATATCCAGAGCTCAACAGGAAGGAGCAAAAATGGCTTTCATGAAATATTTGGACCAGTTGACAAACTAGGGCCTGATCTTGCGAGGTGTCACTGGCACCAACTGTATTTGAACCCACTGAGCTGCCTTATAGAAATTGTCCTAATGCTACTCAGACTGGCCCTTTAGTAATCTGTGCTCTTTAAGTAAGGAAATAAACCTAGTGTAGCAGGGTCAAGGACATTGAACCAGAAATCAGGAAAAATGGAAGGGCTTAGGCAAGAGAAACAGGATAAGCTACACTCTTCCCACTCTGACGGTTTATTTAACGCACCTGATATGACTTATAGTCCACTGAGTTCCAGAGGGGGAAGATAAATACCATCAAAATCTCTTCAGCAATACCTTTAATGAATCAGGTTCTTTCCAGATGCACACACCATAATATTCCCTCCATATTTCCATACTATTTCTAACCCTTGAAAAGTGTCATCACTTTCCAAACCCACTAAAGAAATACTGCATCTTTCTTACCCTTCAATCTCAGATGTCATCTCTTCTCTCCTTATTTGATCTCAAATCTAATTTCATTTCTAGCCTATACACATTTCTTCAAGTTCTAAACTTTCCTCCTTCTCATTATCCAATCCTTCACCCCCTTAGCAGACTCCATCATTATGTTTGTACCTATTCAGCCCCCCAAATTTCACTTATCCGAGCTAGGAATTAAAAAGAGACTGGGATGGGAGTCTTCTAGAGACTGACACACTCCATATCAGGATAGGTATATGAATTCCTCTCCATTTCAAATAGATTGATAAAACTGTAACATTCCTCTCTTTTCTGCTTTCTCTACCCTTTTTTCCTGTTTGTCATATTGAATGAAATAGTTTGAATGTTTGTAATGGTTGCCCATTAGCCAGTTTCAGGAAGAAGATAAGATTTATCTCCTTATCTAGGTCATTGTTTTTGGACTACATGTGAAAAATCCAGACTTTGCTTAAAGTTTTAACTCTTGAATTTTATCTTTAGAAGTCTTTTACAAAGAGAACCTGAAAATTGTACTCAGCAAATATCCTGAGTTCCGAGAGATCAAACCCTAGAGCCTTTTGACCAGATTGGTAAGAAAAGGTCACTTGCAGTGATATGGAAGTTCCCCAAGAGTAATTAAAATGATTAACAAAAGAAACTAATTACTAAGCAAAAGAATCTGTTGAGTAAGATCCGAGCCCAAATTTCGGGGTAATGACAGGTTTGAGTAGGAGTGGCCCAAGACGGCAGCTCACTCAATAAAAACTGTAACTTACTGTCCCAATTTGGAGGTGACTATACTTGCAGAACAACAAAGGAAGAATCGCAAGTGTAGGCCGGATCAGACTGATCACCTGAACCACCCTCTCCGTGAACACGAATCTCTTAGTTCACGCTGAAACTGCAGAGTGCCCAAAAGGGACTGAAAGAAGGGGACTTAGTCCTATCAGTATTGAGGCCAGCCTATTGAGTCGTATTGCTGAGGCGAGCCCATTGAACCATACTACTGAGGCCAACCCATTAAATTGTACTACTGAGGAATGAAACCATATTTAGGTGTTTGGCTTCTCGGAATTCTAGGATTGTAAGTATATTATGAAAATAATAGTATTGGTTCAAATTTAACTTTTAGTCGTAATTGTAGTTGTTTTTGTAACACTAATTCTTATAGCATTGTTTGGGAAGGAAGTGCATTCAGAGCATTGTTTCTGATATATGTAGTTATTGTGTTCTTAATGTTTGTGGTGTTTCTTAAAGCTAAGCAGTGTTAGATACGTAGCAAAGAATTTTAAAATAAAATTGTGTTGTATGAATTAAGTGTGTAATCATTGTGAAATCGTGCAATCAGCTAACTACTCCCCCAGCCAGTGCATCAAAACGAATCAGTAAATTGTGTGGGATTTTCTCTATTCCATAACCCACTAGAGAGACTGTTCACAATGTCCTAAGAAAAGTACAGTTTACAGATGAATATGGGGAAACCTTACATGAGAGATGCTACAACTCCTCACGTCATCTATCCTACAGCTCCCTCCATCTTTTCTTTTTTCAGGGAAGTGTTAGTAGTGTATATGAAGGCAATTCCCTCTCTTAAATGCATTATCTTCTGATGCTCAACTCATTGTCTTGTAGTATTGTAACTTCAGAGTGAAGTCAACCTTCCCTTCACAATTCATCTGGTCTCCGCTCTTTTCAGGACTCTGATATCAGACTAAAGATACAACCCACATACAGAGACATATGCACCCTTTCCCCTTTTTTCTCTTTCAAGAAGTGTGACTTCAGAAATGCCTTTACGCCTTGAAGGGATTTTGCCATGGTCACACAGGTAAGAAGTTGCACAGAAAGAAACAGAACTAAGGTCTTTTAATTCACATTCTACTATTTTGTCCTAGAGGAGACTGGTGACATCAAAAATAAGTCACCTTCTGTTGAATGATTTTGATATATATGTATGGCTGGCAGAATGCGAGACTGATAGTTTCATAGCTGGTAGGATCGGAAGGGACCTTGACAGATCATCAAGTCCAACCCCCTGCCATGGCAGGAAAGAGCACTGGGTTCAAACGACCCCAGCAAGGTGTTCATCTAGCCTCCTCTTAAAGACCCCCAGGGTAGGAGCCAGCACCACTTCTCTTGGAAGCTGGTTCCAGATCCTAGCCATCCTGACTATGAAGTAGCGCCTCCTGATGTCTAGTCTGAATCTACCCTCTGCCAGCTTGTGGCCGTTATTTCTAGTCACTCCTGGTAGTGCTCGGGTGAACAGGGACTCCCCCAATGCCTGCTGGTCCCCTCTGACTAGTTTGTAAATGGCCACTAGATCCTCCCTGAGCCTTCTCTTGTGGAGGCTGAACAGGTTCAGGTCCCATAGCCTCTCCTCGTAGGGCCTACCCTGCTGGCCCCTGATCATGCGCGTGGCTCTCCTCTGAACCCTCTCCATGTTGTCCACATCTGTCCTGAAGTGCGGCGCCCAGAACTGGATGCAGTACTCCAACTGCGGCCTGATGAGTGCCGCATAGAGGGGGAGGATCACCTCCTTGGACCTGCTCGAGAGGCATCTGTGGATGCATGACAAGGTACGGTTGGCCTTTCTGACTGCGTCTCCACAATCAGCCCATGTTCATTTTGGCATCAGTAATGACTCCAAGATCCTTTTCTGCCTCTGCACTGACAAGAAGGGAGTTCCCCAGCCTGTAGGTATGCTGCTGGTTCTTCCTCCCCAGGTGCAGCACCTTGCACTTGTCAGTGTTGAAACCCATCCTATTCTCATCCGCCCACCCCCGTAACCTGTCTAGGTCCAATTGCAGCCTATTCTTCCCTTCTAGTGTGCCCACATCCCCCGACATCTTAGTGTCATCGGCAAATTTGAATAGGGTGCTTTTCACCCCCTCGTACAAGTCACTGATGAAGATGTCGAACAGCACGGGTCTGAGGACTGAGCCCTGGGGGACCCCACTGCCCACATCCCTCCAGGTCAAAAATGACCCATCCACCACCACTCTCTGGGTGCGGCCCTCCAGCCAGTTAGCAACCCACTTGACTGTGTAGGTGTCGACACCACAGTCTCCTAGTTTTTTAATGAGAATGGGGTGAGAGACAGGATTTAAAGGCCTTCCTAAAGTCCAGAAAGATTACATCCACTGCTACCCCAGTGTCTAAGGATTTTGTGACCCGGTCATAGAAGGCCACCAGGTTGGTCTGACAGGACCTGCCTCTAATGAACCCGTGTTGATTGCCCCTAAGCATAATCTCCCCTGCTGGCCCCTCATGGACATGCTCCAGGATAATTCTCTCAAAAAGCTTCCCCAGGATCGAGGTAAAACTAACTGGCCTATAGTTCCCTGGGTCCTCCTTCCTCCCTTTTTTGAAAATGGGAACCACATTGACTTAATTTAAACAAATAGGAAGTTACTGTACAATTAGAGTTTGCTTTCTTTTGGATGTCACTGCCAGATAAACGAAAAGTGATAAGGGAAAGACAGAGCAAAAGCTAGGATATTATCTTATAAAATTTGCCCTTGTACGTTATCACTGTGATAAATAGTAATAATTTGCACATGTATAGCACTTTTCTTGTATAGATCTCAATACACTGTAAAAAAAACTGGACCCAGTTTTACATATAGATAAATTTAGGGAGATAAATTGATTTGAAGGTTACATGAAAAACTGGGAACAGATATGATAGTCCTTGGCTCTCATGCCTATACTCTGTACATGACCATGCTTCTGTCGTAATTTACCAGTTGCTCTGGGAGTGTCTTTTGTAGGATTTATCTATGGTTCTTGCTATATTCACAATATATTTTAATAATCTCTGCCTGTTATAACTAACTGTCAATTCAAATAGTTGCACCATGGAAGGTTGTGTCTTCCTAGTGCATCAAAACTATTGCAAATAGTAAAATAAACTCCTAAAAATAAGCATTAATACTTCAAGCAGCCCTACAAAAAATTGCTGGATTATTCCCTTCAATTTGTTCTTGCCTAAAAGAAAGGAGGAAAAAAAAGAAATGTCATGTTGCTTCCTGACTGCCAAAGCAAAATGAAGG
>NW_005842131.1:882391-890663 GCF_000455745.1 Alligator sinensis | reverse complement strand
AAGAGGTGGCTATAAGATATTTCATGCATTATGGAATTTGAGCAGATTATGATGAAACTGAATACAGTTTAACAGCTCTTAAAGTAATGTACATTAGAATAATGTTCATGTGAGCAGACATTAGTTGTAAAGCGCTGTTGTGCTGCAGAAACACTTTAGTCTTTAAACATTATGAAATGTTTCAAAAGCTTGAAATATTAGAAGAGCATGAATGAAAAAATGTGCTCATGAACCTTACTATAATGACTACTTGAGTGTCTAGTCGGAGTACAAATTAGGTTTCATTTGGGCTATGGGGAGGGTGGAACACATTGATCCAAACCTTTTGAGACACTAAGAATTTGGCTATATAATCCAACATTACCTTAGAGTCAGATTTCCTACTTCATTACTTATAAGCAGACTGTAATTGTAAGTCATGGCATTTTATAATGTTTCATGGAACATTTGGTCATTATGACATTTATGATGCAATGAAATAGATCATAAAGTGCTGTAAATTGTTGGGAACAAAAGGCATATTCCTATTTGTGATGGAAATTTTAGAGACAATAAATATGTTGATAGGCTGAATCAAAACAGAAGAGGAAGCTGAATCCATATATTTTATTTTTTATCCTCCCAAAGACGAAAGCTCACATATCTAACTCCTCCTGCTATGTACTGAAATAGGGTAAGATTGTCACCAAACTAACTAGCCCTTTCCTACCCAGTTCTCCTTCCTGGGTTCAGACAACATTAAAAAAAATCCCACTTAGAGATATTTATGATCAATGGTCAGCCATATAAGGAATCAAGAATGCCAAATACAATCATGACTAAATTAGCCATCCCATGAAGCAGGAATACAAATGCAATATGAAAAATGAAGGTGCAACTAAATAATGTATTTATGCTAGTGTAACCTACTTTTACATTAATTTAAATGTGGAGGCATTAGCATACAGTGGTGAGCAGGCATGCATCAGAAGGGATGTGGTGGCGTGCTTGCACCTCCCTTTTGCATCATACTGGGCAAGCAGCAGCCAGGGACTTTAAGGGTACAGACAGAAGGGACAATTTTTGCCCAATGTGGCCACAGAAAACAATTTATAGCTGTGACCAAACACAAGTGCAGGGCTGCAGACAGCTTCATAAATAGACAATCTGATGAAAATCTGACTCCTCATTGCATGAGGAATCTATCAGATAAAGATGTTTCAAAATGTAGCATCTTTTGTAATTTAGGTATGCAGAGTTCCCAGCCTGGTGCTGTTTTCCAGGGAAAGGAAGTGGAAAGTGTTCAGTCTGGGTTTTTTTCAGCCCCCCTGGAAGATGAGGTGGGTATACTGGAGTGGGGGGGGAGCCCCAAGAACAAGCTCCCTTTGCTTTCTTTCCCCCACAACCCATTTGGAAAACAGAGAGACAGCCCTGGGTGTTACTGTGGGAACCAGGCTGCAGGCTCCCAGCACGCAGCAAGGTTCTCCCGCCCCTGGAACCAACAGTGAACTTCTGATTTTTATGGGGTAATGCTGTAACTCAGCTTTGCAGAAATCTTTCTGAGTTACAGCTGGGGGCTGCACTTCTGTCTGCACCCTAAGTCCCCAGAGCAAGTAAGAATCCTTCCCCTTTCAAGATGCCCTTTCTTCCCCTCCATGATCAGCAGCACCTCCCCTCCTCTCCCCTCCCCTCTAATTCCACCCTCCCTTTCCTACCACTGACCTCTGGCTAACCCAGGAGCAAAGAGAGCTCCACAGCCTCTCTTCTCCAGGCTGAACAAGAAAAACCTGGAGGAGGGGCACCAAATAGAAAAGGAGATCCTAACTGAAACTGCTGCTGTCCTTAGCTGAGTCTGATTCTCTACACAGCCTGGCTGGAGTGAGTCGGGAGCAGCTCTGGAATTTGCTTGGCCCCAGATCAGCTGGAGGCCACAGCAATAGCAGATAGATGAGAGGTGGGAAGTGGTAGGGAACAGGAGATACCATGACCATAGAGGGGAATGGAGAGGCTGCCAAGTGTGTTGGGGGGGGGGAATCCATATCTGATTTGGGGACTTAAAAAAAAAAAAAAGTCCTCAACTGTTGCTCCCATGGTGCAGTCTACCTCCCACAGTAAGAAGGGAAGCAGGGCATAAGGGAATGCAATCATCCCTGCAGTAGCACCCATTGCTCCCATACACCCCTTTTTAAAATCCTGGATCTGGTCATGGCTGTGAGAAATGGGGGGAACCAGCCTCAGGTGCCCACTTATACAGGAGCAAGAATGGCAGCTGCTACCACTGATAGCCCAGCCATTGCTATTGATGCTACCAAAGCTGACCCAGCCCCTACCCCTGCTGCCACCCAGGGCACAGACCCTGACAGTTTTACATTTGTGTGGAGCAGACACACGGTACAGCTGCAAACGTGTAAATCACTCCATTCTAGCTTAAGTTACTCCTTCCAAAGTAAGGACTGATGCAAGTTACAGTGGTGTACAGGTCCTAGATCCATAGTTATAATCCATTTCATTCTGAAGAAGCTTTGTGCTCAATACAAGTAAACTATTTCTGACTCTTTCACCACCTACTGCAGGCACCTAACTGGGAAAGCTGTATTATCTTCTCCAGAGGTTTATCCTCTTCAAAGAGTCCTCATGATATACCTTCCACCAATGTACATGCCAAGGTAAATGAGTCACGTGTCCATCCCATGAAAGTGCCATATCTGTTAAATATGTATTTATTCCCAAATATTTTAAGAAGGACATTTTCCACTTGGGACACAAAATCCTTTTTAATATTTCTTAACATATTCCATTGTAGGTATGCCTGAAGGCATGAGTCCATAGAGTCTCTCTATTATTATAAAATAAATGTTTCTATCTTGTGCTAAAGAAGCCTGAGAAGGGTGTGGAGTCAGCACTAATTTTCACCTACAGGACTGGGTAACTACAAAGTTACCCAGTCCTGGTAACTGGAATTTAATGTAGATGCACTAACTACAAAGTGGGTGCATCTACATTAAATGTTTATTGCAGATCTGACTAATAGGCTCCACAGTAAATGTCTCAGTGTCTACATGTACACCTCTATTAGTGCATAGCAAATGGAAAAGGCTCTGCAGCAGGATAGTACTTGTAAATTACTCTGGAGTTAATTGCTCCCAGGCACATATTCAAATGGTGCACCCAGAAGCAAAGAATGCCAAAGCAATCAGCTCCGGAGTTTATTCAGGCACACTAATTGCAAGTGTAGATGCATCCAGAATCTCAAAGATCTCTCTTCTCTTGTACATCTTAGTAGGTCTGAATAAGTATGTGCCCAGGGAATTGAACTGCTAGCAGGCAAAAAGTTAATTTAGGCTTTTTCACGTAAATTGTGAGCTGCAGCAGTGTTGATCAGTGTTAGTACTAGCTTGAGTTTGGAGCAGCCACATGGTCAGACTAGCAGGGTCCTAGAGGGTCCTCGCCCCTTGGGGTTGCTGCTGTTCTTCTCTGCTCCAGAGCAGCAGAGGCAGCAGTCCCACAGGCAAGTTAACCCTTCCCTGTCTGCTCCCCTGGGACAGACATCACAAGCAGCCACAAGTAAGCACAGGGGGGATTGGCAGAGAGGGCAGTGAGCAGGGATGTGAAGTAATGATAAGTTATTCAGAGTGTTTTGGGAAACCCAAGGTACAGGTATGTCTCTCCCTGTTTTACTTTCTATCAAAATAACCCTTGTAAAGGACAATACACACAGGACTTGGAAGGAAGAAAACCAAATTCTAATCTCACACTTTTTCCACTCAGTCTTAACACCTGACTGAGATTCCAAAAGCTTAACCAGCAAGGCGTTACACAACTCCCAAGTGACTAGAGACAGTAAATTAACCTTATCTCTCTATTATGAGCTGCCTTAAACAAGGCATAGAAGACCTGAGCAACTTGCCCATGATCAGATAGGAAGTTTTGTGGTAGAGCTGAGAACAACACACAAATAATTATTGTGGTAGACCTATGTTCTCTCCTCAGATCATGAAGTCTCTCAAATGTATTGCTTCACTACACATGGTGCAGCTGTGCCATCCATATAACATGGTTCACATGGAAAAGAACTTGGACATGTAAACACAATTAAAAATAGCTTTAAATGCTCATTATCATTGTTGGCCACATTCTTCAGAAGGTTTCATAGATTCATAGATTATAGAGTTGGAAGGGACCCAATGGATTATCATGTCCGACCCCCTGCCCCTGGCAGGAAAGAGGACCAAGTTCAAGCCTCCTCTGGAAGACCTCCAAGTTAGGTGATAGCGCCAACTCTCTTGGAAGCCCATTCCAGCCTCTGTCCACCCTTACTGTAAAAAAATTCTTCCTAGTGTCTAACCTAAATCTACTCTCCACTAGTTTGCACCCATTATTCCTAGTTACTCCCTGGAGCGCTCTGGTAAACAGCGCATCCCCAATTCCCTGCTGTTCTCCTCTGATAAACTTATAGGCAGCTATAAGTTCACCCCTCAGCCATCTTTTGTAAAGGCTGAAGAGATCCAGATCCCTCAACCTCTGCTCATAGGGTCTATCACAGAGACCACTAATCATGCAAGTGGCCCTCCTCTGAACCCTCTCCAGATTCTCTGTGTCCCTCTTGAAGTGCAGTGCCCAAAACTGGACACAGTACTCCAACTGTGGCCTGACTAATGCTACATAGAGGGGGAGCATCACTTCCCTCAATCTGTTGGTCATGCTAATGCTAATACACAACAAGGTGGAACTGGCTTTGTTGATCCATGACTCCAAGATCTCTCTCAGACTCTGAGCTGCTGAGGAGGTCATTTCCCAACTTTTAGGTGTGCTGGTGATTCCTCCTGCCTAGGTGGAGTACCTTACATTTATCTTTGTTGAATTGCATCCTATTTCGTTCTGCCGATTGATCTAACCTGTCCAGGTCAGCCTGTATCTGCTCCCTGCCCTCCGGTGTATTGACTTTGCCTCATAACTTGGTATCATCCGCAAACTTGGAGGGGGTGCTCACCACATGCTCGTCCAAATCACTGATGAAGATATTAAATAACACCAGTTCAAGGACCGAACCCTGCGGGACCCCAGTGGCCACCTCCTTCCAGGCTGAGAATGACCTGTCCACCACCACTTTCTGGGTGTGGTCCCTAAGCCAGTTAGCCACCCACCTGACTGTGTAGGCATCCACTCCACAGCCTGTTAGCTTCCCTATGAGAATAGGATGCGAAACTGTGTCGAAGGCCTTCCTAAAATCCAGGTAGATGACATCCGCCTCAGCTCCTATGTCAAGGCAGTGTGTGACCTGGTCATAAATGTCTATAAGGTTTGTCAGGCAGGATCTACCTGCAACGAACCCATGCTGGTTTCCTTTCAGCATCATTTCCCCTGCTGGGCCTTCACAAATATGCTCTTTCATGATTTTTTCTAGTATTTTCCCAGGGATAGAGGTAAGACTGACGGACCTAAAGTTACCCAGCTCATCTCTTCTCCCCTTCTTAAAAATGGGGACCATGTTGGCCCTTTTCCAGTCCTCAGAGTCCTGGCCGGAGAACCATGAGAGCTCACACAGCCGTGCCAGCAGCTCAGCAATGACACTAGCCAATTCTTTCAGCATTCATGGATGGAGGTCATCTGGCCTGACTGACTTGTACCCATCCAGCCCTTCCAAGTGCTCTTTAACTAAGTCAGCACTGATCTCTGGCAGTCTGGTGCCTTTTGGATATCTGTCTATGCTCAAGGTGGGGGAATTGTCTTGGTCAGTATTAAGAAATACTGAAGCGAAGAACTCATTGAAGAGCTCTACCTTTTTGTCTGTGTCAACCACCAACTGACCTGATTTGTCCTGCAGGGGCCCTATGCTACTCTGCACTTTCTTTTTGCTCACCATGCATCTGTAGAAGGACTTTTTATTGTCCTTAATTGTTGTTGCCAGCTTAAGCTCCAGTCCTGACCTGGCCTGCCTAACAGACTCCCTGCAATTGAATAATATTGAATGATATGTTTAGAAATATTGAATAAGAATAATAAGAATAAGAATAAAGAAGAGCTGGCCAGAAAATGCAGTTTTCCTCCCACAACATATTCTAATTTTTACAATAATATTCATCCTGAAATAAAAGTCAAAAATTCAGTTAGAGCTGGTAAAAATAAATAAATAAATAAATAAAATCCAATTGACACACGAGAACTCTAGGGCCTTCTTTCAAAGAACTAGGTGGTATCTTCAAAAACAGAAGGCAGAGTAGATATGCACCTTATAGACAAACTAAATAAGATATACTGAGCATAAGTTATCATGAATTCGAGCGCATATCAGCAGATATAAGTTCACAAAAGCTCATGATCCCTCTCTATCCATCTATCTATCCAACTATCTATCCTGTCTTCTGCTTTACTTCAGACCAACGCAGCTAACTACCTCCATCTTTAAAAAGCACTCACTGGGCACATCTACACATTCATTAATGAGACTTAAATACTGCACATTTAGTTAAGTACTTCTTTAATGAAGTGCTAACTTAATGTGCAGTAACTTCAGTTACTGTGCAGTAGCATCAGTGCATGGTTATTTAGTGATGCTTACTGTGCATTACCCTAATAACACTGTGTAGTAGGCTATTAGCATGGTTTTGGCTGTGACACACTACTACACGGAGTTATTAGGCTAATGTGCAGTAGATGCACCCACTGTTCTATAGTCTTAGAACTAAGAACCCTGGGTTCTACTTCTTGTCTCTAGTGGGTTATGGAATAGAGAAAATCCCACACAATTTACTGATTCGTTTTGATGCACTGGCTGGGGGAGTAGTTAGCTGATTGCACGATTTCACAATGATTACACACTTAATTTATACAACACAATTTTATTTTAAAACTCTTTGCTACGTATATAACACTGCTTAGCTTTAAGAAACACCACAAACATTAAAAACACAATAATTACATATATCAGAAACAATGCTCCAAATGCACTTCCTTCCCAAACAATGCTATAAGAATTAGTGTTACAAAAACAACTACAATTACAACTAAAAGTTAAATTTGAATCAATACTGTTATTTTTCATAATATACTTACAATCCTAGAATTCCGAGAAGCCAAATACCAAAATATGGCTTCATTCCTCAGTAGTACGATTTAATGGGTTGGCCTCAGTAGTACGGTTCAATAGGCTGGCCTCAGCAATACGATTCAATGAGCTGGGCTCACCAGTGATAGGACTACGTCCCCTTCCTTCAGTCCCTTTCAGGTGCTCCGCGGCTTCAGCGTGAACTAAGAGATTCGTGTTCACGGAGAGGCTTGATTAGGCGATCAATCTAATCTGAACTTACACTTGCGATTCTTCCTTCGTTGTTCTGCAAGTGAAGTCACCTCCAAATTGGGACAGTAAGTTACAGGTTTTTATTGAGTGAGCTGCCGTCAGTGGGCTCCTCCTACTCAACTTATCATAACTCCCAAATTTGGGCTCAGATCTTACTCAACAGAAATTACCTTTGTTGAGCATTTTTAAATTATTCTTGGGGAGACTTCCATATCACTGTAAATACTCTTTTCTTTTTACCAGTCTGGTTAAAAGGCCCCAGGCTTTGATTTCTCGGAATTTAGGACATTTACTTTCTTTGTAAAAAACTTCTAAAGGTACAATTTAGATTAAGGTTTTAGGCGAAGTCAGGACATTTCGCACGTAGCTCCAAAACAATGAGCTAGATAAGGAGATAGATCCTATCTTCTTCCTGAAACTGGCTAATGGGCAACCTTTACAAACATTCAAACTATTTCATTCAATATGACAAAATACACTGAATGGGACATCCAGGAAGAGCACACACCAACTCCTGAAGCTTCCTTAGCCTGACGAAGGGTTTTTGAACCCGAAAGCTTGCTTAATAACTATTCTCCAACCATTTGCGCTGGTCTAATAAAAGATATCAAATTCACCCAAGGAACCTTGTCTGAATGGGACAGGTGTTTTTCCACATGAAAACTGATCTATTCGATACTTGTTGGACATGCTCGACCAGCCTCAACAGCTACCCACAGAAACTAACCTCTTACCCCCTACTCCATGTCCATGGTGAATATTATCCCATTCCTTCCCAGTGTTAAGTGCAAAACATTGAGAAAAGGAAACTGAGGCATGCAAAGAAACGTACCACAATTATAGAGTCATAGAAAATTAGGGTTGGCAGGAGGTCACCTCTAGTCCAGCCCCCTGCTCAAAGCAGGACCAGCCCCAACTACATCATCCCAGCTGAGGCTTTGTCTAGCCAGGTTTTGAAAACCTCCAAGGATGGAGCTTCCACCACCTCTCTGGGTA
>NW_005842131.1:847858-880942 GCF_000455745.1 Alligator sinensis | reverse complement strand
ACACCTTTTGTTACTTTTTCTTCTTTGGGTAGGTGTATCCACACTTTATCACCCTTTTTATACTTATATGTCCACACTGGAAACTCTTTCTTTTCGTGTTTCAACCACATGGTTTTATCATTATTGCACTGAATTAAGGTGGCATTCAATACTGCATCCCAGTTTTTAAAAGAAATTGATTTTAAATTTGTTTTCAATTGTGTCTTCAAAATACCAATGTGTCTTTCCACAACCCCATTAGATTGTGGATGATAAGGAGTGTGCACATGGTGTTCTATATTATTAATTTGGGCTTTTTCTTCATTTCTTCCTCCTGCACTATGTTTCCTATCTGATCAGCTACTTCCCAGGGTGTTTGTTCCACCAACGGGAGTAGCCAGGCTTTTACTCCTGGAGTTTTCAGAACATTTGCTGCTACCTCTAACGACATCCTGTTGCAAGTTATTTGTTCAGGAGTGGTGATAAACAAACAATCATTCCTTAATCTCTGTTGTACTGCCGATAGGGTGTTTGGGGGTGCTGTCCAATGGGCAAAACTAATTCCCCATATTATGTACCTGATGCTATTCATACCCCCTTCTAAATTTTGGGGAAAGCTTAGAGCTCCCAAATGATTTTTTACCCCGGTGGCAATTAATCCAGCTAAAGTTATGGGATACATGCCTCCCGGAATTATATTCATGGTATTTATGAGAATTGCCCCCTTACTCCATCCTGAATTTCTCATCAGTGGAAGGGCCTCCTCTGAACTTAATAGGGTTCCTATTCCATTTTCTTCCTCTATAATCCTTCCTAGCCACACGTAGCAATTTTCATTCGTACGTCGTGCTGTTCTCCTAGCCAAATCCTCTATTTCCTCCCTGTTCCTTTCTCTATAGATATTCTGCCTAACTGCAGGATTTGTGCCTTGTTGTTTCCAACTAGTAGTTACTATAGGACATGCCTCCAGTATTGGCTCTGCTCTACCCTTAGCTGCTTCTCCTACCTCATAGTCAGCTTTTAATTCTTTCAATTCTACTGTAACTTCTGCATATGGTGGTGGCGTGGATGGAGTAATTGGAGAGGGTGCAGTAGGTTGCACAGATATTTTACTTGGTTTCTCTCCATGCTCCTCTGTTTCATTCACTTTACTCTGGTTCATAACCAATTTTAAAACATTATTCTCGGCTGCTAAATTTTCTACCTCATGCAATAAGTGAATGATTCCCCGAGCTGCCTCTCCTAAGAGGGACGGGTAATTAGTTTTTTTCAAAGGACCTCCTGCTGCTTGTTTGCAATTTACTTCTAACGCTTTTAGTATCTCTCCTGCTCTTGAACACGTTATCTCCCTTGCTAATGGCAATTTTAACTGATCGTAAACTCCTTTCCCTAACACCTTTCGCATTATCTCTCGAAAACCTCCCTCTTCTTTTTTACTTTCTTTCTTCCTACACACCTTTACTTCTGGCTTTACTTCTTTATTTTCTAAACTCCAATCTTGTGGACCATATGATTTCTGAATTCCTCCCAGACAGCATCTTAAACTTTCTTGTGTAAACATAAAACTATACGTGATTGTTTCATCCTCATTATTAAAATCCCTTATATTTACCTTCCAAGTTCCCTCATTATCATTGTGGAACGTGCAATGCTGCAACACATTCATCCCATTTTGAAATGGGCAACCAGCGCATCCTGTTCGTGACGCCATGTCTCTAGTGGGTTATGGAATAGAGAAAATCCCACACAATTTACTGATTCGTTTTGATGCGCTGGCTGGGGGAGTAGTTAGCTGATTGCACGATTTCACAATGATTACACACTTAATTTATACAACACAATTTTATTTTAAAACTCTTTGCTACGTATATAACACTGCTTAGCTTTAAGAAACACCACAAACATTAAAAACACAATAATTACATATATCAGAAACAATGCTCCGAATGCACTTCCTTCCCAAACAATGCTATAAGAATTAGTGTTACAAAAACAACTACAATTACAACTAAAAGTTAAATTTGAATCAATACTGTTATTTTTCATAATATACTTACAATCCTAGAATTCCGAGAAGCCAAATACCAAAATATGGTTTCATTCCTCAGTAGTACGATTTAATGGGTTGGCCTCAGTAGTACGGTTCAATAGGCTGGCCTCAGCAATATGATTCAATGAGCTGGGCTCACCAGTGATAGGACTACGTCCCCTTCCTTCAGTCCCTTTCGGGCGCTCCGCGGCTTCAGCGTGAACTAAGAGATTCGTGTTCACGGAGAGGCTTGATTAGGCGATCAATCTAATCTGAACTTATACTTGCGATTCTTCCTTCGTTGTTCTGCAAGTGAAGTCACCTCCAAATTGGGACAGTAAGTTACAGGTTTTTATTGAGTGAGCTGCCGTCATCGGGCTCCTCCTACTCAATTCATCATAACTCCCAAATTTGGGCTCGGATCTTACTCAACAGAAATTACCTTTGTTGAGCATTTTTAAATTATTCTTGGGGAGACTTCCATATCACTGTAAATACTCTTTTCTTTTTACCAGTCTGGTTAAAAGGCCCCAGGCTTTGATTTCTCGGAATTTAGGACATTTACTTTCTTTGTAAAAAACTTCTAAAGGTACAATTTAGATTAAGGTTTTAGGCGAAGTCAGGACATTTCGCACGTAGCTCCGAAACAATGAGCTAGATAAGGAGATAGATTCTATCTTCTTCCTGAAACTGGCTAATGGGCAACCTTTACAAACATTCAAACTATTTCATTCAATATGACACTTCTGCCCCTAACACTTTGAGGTGTGACTTTCACAAGTCAGATTGCTTCAGTTAATTTGCCTTTCAACACATCCTTACCTTTGAGAGATACTTGAGGTTGACAAATGAGAGTAGGCTGAATAAGAGTAAGAAAAAGCAAGGTACTGTGGCCTATTTGGTTAGGCACGGACTATGAGACAGGAGTCCTGGACCCTTACTTATTCTGTTACCTTAGGCAAAACAACTAACCTTCGTTTCTCCTCGTCTGAGATAATGTTTCTTTTTCTAACCCAGGAAGGGTTACATTTTGCAAAGTTTTTTGACAATCTTAAACTAGTATGGAAGGATTACATTATTCTCTTCTTCTTTCTAGTTCCTGGTGCAGCTAAGAGGTCTATTCTTTCCCACAGAATCCTGGATGAAAAAGATAATAATTTTTGAGCTGAGAAGGAGAAGCAGGGTGAAATATTTGCCAAAAGCATTTTCTGTCATGAGAAAAAATGAGAGAAGGTACCCAGCCTAGCAAGGAAGCTTTCCAGTTCAGGCTTAAAAGTGTCTCTGGACCCACTGTTGGCATAAGCAGTGCCTAAGTCCCAAGAGCTCAAAACACCTGTATGCCCTCAGGCACTTTTGGGACCTCTGTACCACCACTAATAGACTCAACTCAAACTGCTGGTATCAACCATAATGAAAGAATTAGCCTGCTGGCTATAACACAAACTAAACCTGCTCTAGGTACAAACATAAACAGCAGCTCACTATCAGGGCAGCAAAGCTTCCCCTTCCCCTGGGTTGCATCTCTCTGTATGTCATTAGTGTCCTACTGGCAGTCCTTAGGGTAGCTGAGAAATTAGCCAGGCATCCTACTGCAGTGCTTGTTCCCTTGAGCCCTCCTCCCTATAACTTGTAGGGATCAGCCTGCCTGACCTGGCCCAGGCCCTAGTCTTATATACTATCTAAGTCCTGCCCCTTCTGGTCAGTGGTGCCCCAGCCACTTACAGGGGTTTCTCCTTGGAACCTGACAGCTGCTAGGCTCTGCCATACTGGCCTTTTACAGAAAAGATAGCTCTGCCATAGACAGCCATAGCCTTTTATCCTCAGCTGTCTATTTCTTAGCAGCTAACTCGCCCTAAGCAGAGTTCCCTGACCAGGCTGCAGGCACACCCTTTACTCTAATGAGCAGCTTCCTGCTGAGGCAGCAGTGTTCCTTTGCTGCCTGCCCTCTTGTAGCTGGTCTGTATTCAGTTGTCTGGGCTCTATCAGCTGTAGTTTCTCTCCTTAAAATAACAGGAGCCCCAGGCTCCCTGTTACTGTGACCCATAAAAACAACTGCTTGATTTTGATTCTGTTTTACAAGTAGACCGAAAGTGACCTGCATTTACCACTTTCCTATACTCCTTCCTGTTCTGTCCCAAGAGGAAGCAGAAGTAGGGTGGCCACTAATGCATCCCCAGAATACAGGACATCCCCTTAGTGAGGGGTGAGACCACCAGGACTATCAGCCCCCTTGGCTAATCAGTGGTGAGAGGCAGGGCCATTGCCCTCTTGGGCAATCAGCAATAAGGGATGGGGCCCCCTTGGCCAATCAGCCCCCCTTGGCCAATAAGCAGGAAGGGGCAAGGCCACCACAAAAACACCACAGAACAACTGCTTTTCAGTCCATGAAACTCTGATTGCCTTCTATGATCAGGTCACAAAATCATTGGACGCAGGTGTCGTGGTGGATGTAGTCTTTCTGGACTTCAGGAAGGCCTTTGACACTGTCTTCCACCCCATTCTCATTAAAAAGCTAGGAGACTGTGGCATTGATGCCTATACAGTCAGATTGATAGCAAATTGGCTGAGGGGCCGCACTCAGAGAGTGGTGGTGGACGGGTCATATTTGACCTGGAGGGATGTGAGCAGTGGAGTCCCCCAGGACTCAGTCCTTTGGCCCACACTGTTCAATTTATTTATTAGCAACTTGGATGAGGGGGTGAAAAGCATCCTGTTTAAATTCACGGACAACACCAAGATTTGGGGTGAAGTAAGAACTCTAGAAGGGAGGTACAGCTGGGCCTGAACAGGTTACAGAAGTGAGCAAATGAGAATAGGACGGGATTCAATACTGACAAGTGCAGCGTGCTGCACTTCGGCAGTAAGAACCAGCAGCAAACCTATAGGCTGGGGAACTCCCTTCTCGAAAGCACAGTGGCAGAAAGAGATCTTGGAGTCATTATCGATTCCAAGATGATCATGGACTGCCAATGCAAGGACAGAGGAGGTGATCCTCCCCCTCTATGCAACACTGGTCAGGCCACAGTTGGAGTACTGCATCCATTTCTGGGTGCTGCACTTCAGGAGGGATGTGGACAGCATTGAGACGGTCCAAAGGAGGGCCACCCGCATGATCTGGGGACAGCAGGGCAGACCCTATGAGGAGAGGCTACAGGACCTTAACCTGTTCAGCCTTCACAAGAGAAGGCAGAGAGTGGACCTGGTGGCCATCTACAAACTTACAAGGGGGGACCAGCAGGGAATGGGAGAGACCTTGTTCCCTCGAGCGACTCCTGGAGTAACAAGGAATAATAGCCATAAGTTGTTAGAGTAGGTTCAGACTAGACATTAGAAGGCATTGCTTCACAGTCAGGGCGGCTAGGATCTGGAACCAACTTCCAAGAGTAGTGCTGGCTCCTACCTTGGGGGTCTTTAAGAGGAGGCTTGACGATAACCTAGCTGGGGTCTTTTGAGCCCAGTTTTCTCTTCTGCCCAGGGCAGAGGGTCAGACTAGAAGATCTGCAATGTTCCTTCTGACCCTATATCTATGAATCTATGAACCTCCACACTGATGAATGCATAGCATCCCGTGAAATGAAGGAGAGCAAGTGCTAGGATCACCAACAAGTTTGTGAACCTCTGAAGTTCAGCCAGTAGGGAGCCTTGCCTTGCTTCCCCTGAATCCTGGTTTCACATATCCCACAGCTCTGCCATTCTCTACAGACAGTCCAGCCTTAAGAGAATGTGGCATAGCAGGTGTGAGATTCAAGCACTCCCTCCCCCACTGGGATCCAGGCTCACTCCAGCCCAGCTCCACACTTGGGAGCCAGGGCCACACACTGCATTGGGATCTCACCTCCGCACTATCAGCAATCAGCACAGACACTGAGCACCCAGGAATCTGCCCTGGCCACATTCTAGTCAGAGCTAGGCTGAGTAGGATCAGTGAGCCTGTGACAGTGCAGCCAGCTGCCCAGCAAGACCTTCCCTTCCTTCTTCAGGAGACAGACAGGTTTGCCTGTTTCAGAGGAGAAAATAATGAACTGGCCTAGCTGCTCAGGAGCCACTCTGCCCCAAATCCCACCTCCCCATGCAGAAGGACACCCCAGGGACTCATAGGGCTTCTCTGTGGGTGCACAGATGTTGAGAAAAGCCTCTTTCCAGTCCCACTGGTGTTCCGGCAGATACAAATGCAATGCTCCACTTAGGCCCATGCACACATGCCCAGCCCAGGGTCAGGGAACACCGATGTGCTTTGGCTCTCACTGTGCCTGCATGTGCAGTGCAGCCAGGGCTCCTGGTGCAGGTGCAGGTGCAGAGGGACCAGCCTCTGGGATCCTGCACCTCCCTCCCTGGCTGGCTCAGAATACTGCTCTCCCTACCTCTAGGCACAGCTAACAGAATTGTGAGGACAAATGACTGACATGCATTTCCACCAATTAACTGAAAAATATTACTTTTTGCAGTCTGGTCCTCATTCGGGAATGGACAGGGGACAAAGGGTTTAAAAACAGGCCAGTCCACTATAAAACAGGACCAATGGCCACCCTAAGCAGAAGTAACACCTGATAAATCATAATTTACTTGGGGGTGCTGTAACTCTGGGCCAAAATAATAAAAATAATACTTGATAATAATTATGTACTTGAATAATACTTTAATCTGAATCTGATGTTTTCCATCAGTAAGGCTCAAAGAACTTTTCAAGTGTGTAAACATTATCCCTGTTTTACAGATGGGGAAATTGTGACACAAGGAGCTGGCACTGGTGTCACAGAAAATCAACGACCGAATCAGAAGAAGAACTCAGGCCTCCTAATTCCCAGCACTCTGCCATTCTATGACTATCTAGACACCATGCCCAGGAGCACTGCTATGAAGTAAGGCACACCCACTTGCTACCACACTGCATGCACCAGCTCCTGGAAATGAGGCAATGTATCCACATCAGAGCAACAGAGACTGCATGCCGGTAAATATATGTGAGACAGAGAGCTTAAGAGGGGTGCTGGACACATGCTCAGCACTGCTCAGAAGAGGCTATGTTGCCTCATTTCCAATAGTCATGTGTCTAGACCAGAAGGAAGTGGGTTTCACAGCAGCACTTCCAAGCACAGCATGAAGGTAGCATAGAGATGCCATAGGCCATGCTTTCTCCTATGCCTTCATTTGTAGTTACAGTAGGACAAAATGTAAATTTGGCTCTGCCACTGAAATCCCCTGAATAATGGATACTCGTAAAAAAATTAAGCATGTGAAAAAAACCCTAAGATTTAGTTAAACTCCATGGTATTTTTCTCTCATTATAAAGCATATACTTTTGTAAATTGTTTAAATCTTCCATTTTTAAAAAGTAAACTTTCACCACAAATTCATGAGCCAGTAAATCCCTCAGCATTCATACTTGAGAAGCAGGACAGACCCATCAGTACTTTGTAAAGGATTCATAAGTAACCAAAGAACTAATTCAAAAGGAACTGAAGAACAACAGCTAGAGTTATTCATTTTGTTTAGAATGATTAGTGTGATCTACAGAATAAAGGAAGGGTGGGCAGGGGAAGAACAGTATATTATCTCCTTACAAATGCCAAATAATTCTTTTGTTTTTCCCATCTCTTTTCTTAACATAGTCCACGGTAAAATTTTCTAACCACTTCTAAATAACATTTTGTATTAAATAACTGATAATGCAAAGCTATTTTAAAATAGAGGGAAATTTTCTCTGTCAACTCAGAGAAATGTGAAGAAAAAGAAATGTCATTAAAGTAAAATTTCTAAAAAATGGAATATAGGAGGTACAATTAAATTCTCTTTTTTGTCTAAGGCTGTACAATATTTAAGGGAAGCTTTCCATCCTCCACCCCCCTCCACCACCAGCCATGTTTTGCTCTTCTGCTTTAAAAATCAGGTACTCCAATCACTTCAAATCTTTTCCCATTCAAGTACCAATGCAAAAAATTCCCTTCAGTACAAATATTCATGACCATTCCTAAAATTGTCTGATTATTTCAGAGATGTGGTGGGGAATAAACCTGGCCTTTTGGTGTGCATTAGTAGACTTGCACAGCACAATAAGACTGCTATTAACTGTAGCCTCTTGCTGCCACTCTAAGAAAAAGTAAAATAACAACAGGTAACCAATAGAGGTACAAAATAAAGGTAAGTGAAAAAGAAAGTTTACTTGCTGCATAGCTTGCTTGGAATGCCTATTTAAACAAACCAGTTCCCTGTTGGTTGGTCAGACAAAAGAGGTTGTTATTAAATATAATTTTTAATGTTTGCCAGATAAGCAGGAGAGGAACTCTACTTTGCAATGGCCACATGTTTTCTTCAGTGTTTATTGCATAAAAGAAGCCTGTTTAAGGTCAGTGAACTGTCACATTTATAACAATCTTACTTAATTTCAATACTGCCAACTGTTGTATGGGCATAAGGAAACTGAAGCAATTGTAAGGCACTTCAGGTCACCTACACACAGGGGACTTTGGTGATGAGCTGCTTGGTACCATCAGGTCACAAACTGCTTTGATACAGGAGTTGAGGTAGATGTAATATACTTGGATTTTAAGAAAGCCTTTAATATGGTGTCTCATCCCATTCTCATAAATAAACTAAGCGGCTGTGACGTAGATGATTACACAGTCAGGTGGGTGGTGAATTGGCTTATGAGATGAACCCAGAGAGTGGTGGTGGATGGGTCAGTATCGACTTGGAAAGATGTGGGCATTAGTGTCCCACAAGGCTCGGTTCTTGGACCAGTGCTTGGATGAGGGCATGGAGAGCACTCTGTCCAAATTTGTGAATGACACCAAATTATGATGCAAAGTAAACACACTGGTGGGCAGGGAATGGATTCAGGTGGATTTGGACAGACTGGAAAAGTGGGCAGAACAAAACAGGATGCAGTTTAACAAAGATAAGTGCAAAGTGCTGCACCTAGGGAGAAAGAATCACCAACATACATACAGATTGGGAGATGACCTTCTAAGTAGCAGAGTAGCATAAAGGGATCTCAGAGCCATAGTTGACTCAAAGATGAACATGAGTTGACAATGTGATGAAGTGATCAATAGAGCTAACTGCACTCTATCATGCATTAACAGGTGCATCATGAACAGGTCTAAGGAGGTGATACTTCCCCTCTATGCAGCATTGGTAAGGCCACAGTTGGAGACCTGCATCCAGTTTTGGGTGCCTAACTTCAAGAGGGATGTGGATAACCTTGAGAGGGTCCAGAGGCAGGCCACTCATATGGTTAAGAGCCTAAAGGCAAGGTCCTACAAGGAAAGATTGAGGGACCTGGATCAGCCTCCACAAAAGAAGGCTAAGAGGTGATATAGTGGCCATCTACAAAATCGTCAGGGGGAGGCAGCAAGAAATAGGAGATACTCTATTTACCACCCCTTGGAGTAACTAGAAACAACAGCCACAAACTGACAGAGAGCAGATTTAGATTAGACATTAGGAAGAACTTCTTCATGGCAAGAGTTACCAGAATCTGGAATGGGCTTCCAAGGAAGGTGGTGCTCTCCCCTACCTTGAAGGTCTTTAAAAGGAGGCTGGACAATCATAGAATCATAGAAGTAGGGTCAGAAGGGACCTTGTAGATCTTCAAGTCCGACCCCCTGCCTGGGCAGGAGGAAAACTGGGCTCAATTGACCCCAGTCAGGTAGGCATCAAGCCGCTTCTTGACAAGCACTTGGCTGGGGTCATCTGACCCAAGTGCTCTTTTCTGCCCAGGGCAGGGGCTCAGACTCAATCTACTGAGGTCCCTTCTGACCCTAAAAATCTATGAAATCTATGAAATCAGAATTGGATAGTTGTCTACATGTTTAATTGCAGGAATTGTATGCATTCAGGGGCAGGTGGCACCCAAGCATGGGTTCAAGTATGCCAATTTTAGACTTAGGTGCCTTAAGTGGCATTTTGTTGCCTAAAATTCTTTCATGGAACTATCCCTTTGAAACTAAAGGTCCTATATATATTTAATAGGATAGATCTTCCTAAAGAGAGATCTCTTGATTTGAACACAGGAGTAAGAATCACAAACCATCAAGTTCTAACCTTAGCCCTGATGCTGACTGCATCTCTGGCTTCAGACAAGTCTCTTACCTGCTCTGCCTCAAGGCACAGGTTTGGGAGGATCTTTCTGTAAACTCCATGAGTTAAACCAGGGAGCTGCACTTTTATCTGCACCTTCCGTGTCCCATCTTCAAAGTGATGGTAGTAATTTATTTCTAACTGAGGCAGCAACAAATCGTCCTTTTCCAACACTTACGACAGTGTGGCCTCTGAGATATCTCAGCTATTTTCAGTGCTGAGGGCTGGTTATAATTATGACTACTCCATGCATGATTGTAAGATAACTGCAGATGAATGCTGCAGATGAATGTGTCACAGTGTTATTCTTTTTTACACAAAGTACATGTTGGATCAGCTATGAGTTTTGCAGGTGCTTACAGTTCTGTCAGAAAATCTAAACTAGGATGTGTGCAATCAACCTACCTAATTTTGTTCAGTGGAATACTCTGTATGGCAGGGGCTTTCACTGCAGTTCCAGAAGATAAGCAACATATCCACATCTTTTCATTCTAACAAATGTGCTTGCAAAGTCCCATGAAAGCCTCTGCTGAATTCATTTCAAACCGTGTCAGTTATTTTCAGTTCAGACTCATTGCTCACCTGAATGCCAGAGGCTACTTGTCAGATAGAGAAGCAAAGGGATAGCTAAAAAAAAAGGAGAAATAAGGAAAGAAAGGAACCAGTTACATAAGACTCTCCAACTGCTTAACAAGAAGTGACATTGGATCTGTGTGTGCTGTTAAGAGGCAGGGGTGTTCACCTTGATCAGTGGCTCCTTAGTTCAAAGAACAGTGAAAGTGGAAGTATAGAATAAATAAATAAGACCTCCCAAAGGATTGCAGTCTGAAATCCATAATAGTGAGATTCAGATAGAGAACATGTATTGAAGAGGGGGATGTTATCTTGTCATGTTTCTACTTACATCATGCAAACATGAAAGGAACCAAATTCCTATGATTTGTTACACAGAATTTACTTCACAGGCTCCTGGTCAATGTCTTTTAAGTTGAAAAAAATGTTTTTTCTCAGAGTCATCACTTTTCATGCATCTTATTATTAAAGCCCCCAAACTGAAACTCAGGCATTCTAATGATAGACACTGGTATGTGTGTGTGTGATCTTATATGTTTGTAGCCTCTCTTTCATTTAATACATCTTAACTGCTAGGTTTTTGAGATTTTGTCTGCTTTATGTCTCATCATTTAAGTCTTTATCCATAAATCATGCTGATATATAAGGCGCTATGTCATTTTTTGTTTCACAGCAGATGTAAACTAATCAAAGGAAACTTCTAAATGTAAAACAAAACACAGGCAGGAATGAACATGGAAATACCAAAGAACCAAATTATTTGTGTTACTGATAATTGGTGGCATGGAAGGATGTTACCACTTGCAAAATGAGAGAGAGAGAGCATGCATGAGCCTGTACATATTTAAAAGATAAAACATTTCAGGTAAGCAAGAAATATGAACACTGGCATGTCTCTGTTCATAATTAGGTACAATGAAGAATTTGGAGGGTGAGCTTGTGGTTGAATACTTCTCTAGTAGATATGATTCTATGACAGTGCAGCACACTTCCCATAGGACTTCATCACCTCTGCATGATAAACCATGACCCTGAATTCATCTTCACTATTCCTAACCCCTTTGGAGAGTCAGAGGGCTTTGGCACAAGTTACCTTAAAATGTCATAAAGGCATTTAAAATGAGAGTAGACATTAATTAAAGGGTGTTAAACTGCCATAAGTACCCTCTAAATGTTTCAAAGATATGCCACTACAGTTGAGGCTTACCTTTGCTTCATGTTGCCCAGAATGTGCCAGGGTATTAAATGAATCCTATGGGAAAACTAAACAACTTACTCTGAATGCTCTGGGAAAACTAAACAACTTACTCTAATTCCTCCATCATCCCAGGATGCCCAGGTCCCAACCACTCTATTCCTTCCCACCCACCAAATCTCACTCTGCCCCCCACCCCCCATGCTGAAAACAGCCCTGTCAGCATTAGATTACAGAGAGACCATGTAGTTCAGTTGCATGGTCTCACTGCCTGGGAGCTTTATGTTCAGCATGAAGCCACTGGGGCTCTATTCAAGGGAGACAGTGCAGTAGGGGGAACTTAAGATGCTGACAGGAGTTCAGCTCTCAGGTCTAACTCATGGCACTTTGCAGAAAGCATCATGAGTTAGACATTAGCTGTTGGGTCAGGAGGGTGGGTGATCAAGTTCTAGTTTGGAGTCCATCCAGGGAGAGGGGCTGCATCTCTGCAGCCTCTTTCCCAAGCACCCCGTCCCCCACCAGCTCCCATTCTGTCTCAGGATGGAAGAAGGAGAAGGCAGGGGGGAGGTCCATTCTGGGGTTTCCCCAGACTTGCTGGAGTTGGGGGCGTGGATTGGAGCCCCCCCCCCACCCCCATGTCACAAAGACTCCAATCCACTCACCCCACCCTTTAGCACCAACTGGGCAACCCCCAGAATGAGCTCCCTCTGCTCCCTTTCCCCCTCCCTTCTGAAAACAGCCCTGATAGCTGTGCTGGGCTGCATCAGCCAATCCCTGCTTCTGGTGACCACAAGCAGACATTAATGGAGACACTCCACTTTGGAGCACCTTCATCTGAACCCTCATTTAATGGGGGGAGAGGAGGGTTCAGATTGTGGTAGAATCTGGCCCTTTAAAAGTGGTCTGCAACCATGCACTTGTGTTTGGTCACAGCTCTAGAGTGCTTTCAGAGGCCAGATAAGGTGAAAATTGTCACTTCTGTCTGTGCCTTTAGTTGTCCCAGCCATATGGTCTCCCTGCCCAAAGGGCCTCAATCAACTGGAGACCTGGGCATAGGGGACTCTGAGATGCACAGCTGTTAAGCCCCATAGGGAGACCCTGGGGCTGGGAAAAGGATGCTTTCTGTGACTCCAGAGACTCATATCCCAGGGACTCCATATTGAGTGGGGGACTGCTAGGCTTAAGTGTAACAAGATCCTGAAACTGAGGGAAGCATGCCTCCCCTGGGTCCAGGGCCTTGCCTTACTGCCTCTCAATGGTCTGGTCTGGCTGTGCTAAAGCTTCACTCCTGGGTCCTGGGGACTATCCTATCTGCAGTTATGGGAAAGCATGCCCCCCATGCCTAACCCTCCTCAGCTTTCCATAGGCCCCCTCATCCAGGACTGGACTTGGTAGTGTTCACAGAAAAGTTGTCCTCCTCCACTCACTTGGCTAGAGGAAAACTTGGGAAAAGGGCCATGTTCCTGTGTGAAACTTTCAATTAACATCAGGTAAAGTGAGTTTAATTTAAGTTTTCCCATACTTTGCACCAGGCTTAAAGGCATAGGCAGCCCTAAGCACAGCTTTGAGGACTGGGCTGGGGTGGGATTCCTAAGTTCCTTTTTGTCAGGGCTCTTTCCCCTCACCAGTCCACTCCCTTCTAGGATGGGTAGAACTGTGGAGAACTTGTGGGAGAAAAGCTGAGCACCACTAAACCCACCCACCCGTGATGAGACCACTCTGGGTTCATCAGGGCTTGCTGGAGGCAGCTGGTTCTTGTCAGCCCCCTCTCTCTCCCCCAGCTAGGATGGGAATACATAGTTCCCCCATGCCTCAGCACCCCATTTCAGTCTGCATGACTCCCTACGCCTGACCCAATCCTGGCCCCTTCATTCTTCCCAAAAGAGGGCAATGCCAGGGGGCTTATTAGAACAGAGTGGCACAGGGCTAGTCAGCTGGGTTTAGTGAGGGGGCTCCCCACGATCCATTCCTCTACCACCACCCACAACTCATTAACACATTACATGAGACAGTCTTTACTGTTTTCAGTTCTTCTATTTCATTTCACTGAAATTTTCATGATCCCAAGCTCCCTCATCACTAGTGATAAGGTACTATGATGGGAGATCATGAAATTTTCATTGTCACTGCTTTAAATAATTACATAACCATGCTTTATATAACCTTAAAGGATTTATGCAGACCTACATGAGCTGATGTCAAGGGGGTCTCCCTCTGTGGCTGTGTCTCCCTTCCTTCATGCCAGCCAATGCCCCCACCACTGGCGGCCAACTACTTCATTGTGCCTCAGTTCCCCCGGCCCCACAAACCCTCTGTTTCTCAGCTGTGCCCTGGTATGTGCTCTGTGCAGTGAACATGTTGGTTCTAAAACTTGTGCCCAAACAATTACTCTCCTCCCCCAGTCTCCTAGGTTGGGACAGCTTCCCTATCCCATCCAGCACAACCCCTGCTGTCCCTAATCCAATGCTCCCCTCCAACCCAATCCCAATTCATTGAGATACATGAAAGATTTTTGTCCTTTATTTTTTCTAACCTTTTTTTCCCTCACTCTTTTCTCTTTAGTGACCCCCTCCCCCAACCTCACTTCAAACAGGTTTTCAAGATTTCTCCCCACCCACACTCTTCTCTGGCTGGGCTCCTGCTGGCTGTGGAGGGAGAGAAGCCAGACCCCATGCTGGGGAAAAAGTGCATTTGGATCTAATGTGCAATTTACACAATTGTGCCTCACACAATCGTGCCTCCCACCATGCTACATGTGCATGGCACGAGGCACAAGTGGTGGATCATACAATAGATCCCAATGTGTCTGACAGTGGTGCAGGGGGAGCTTGGGATCATAGTTTCATAGTTTCATAGTTGGTAGGGTCAGATGGGGCCTAAGCAGATCATCAAGTCTGACCCCCTGCCATAGGCAGGGAAGGATGCTGGGATCAAACGACCCTGGCTAGGTGATTGTTTAGCCTCCTTCTGAAGACCCCCAGAGTAGGGGCAAGCACCACTTCCCTTGGAAGTTGGTTCCAGCTCCTAGCTGCCCTGACTGTGAAGTAGTGCTTCCTGATGTCTAGCTTGAATCTATACTCAGTCAACTTATGGCTATTGTTCCTTGTTACTCCTGCTAGTGCTCAGGGGAACAGGGACTCTCACATTGCCTGCTGGCCCTCCTTGGTAAGTTTATAGACAGCCACCAGATCCCCTCTCGACCTTCTTTTGTAGAGGCTGAACAGGTTCAGGTCCCATAGCCTCTCCTCATAGGGCCTACGCTGCTGGCCCCTGATCATGTGAGTGGCCCTCCTCTGGACCCTCTCAATGCTGTCCACATCCCTCCTAAAGTGCGGCTCCCAGAACTGGATGCAGTACTCCAACTGCGGGCTGACCCATGGTGCACAGAGGGGGAGGATCACCTCCTTGGACCTGCTCATGATACATCTATGGATGCATGACAAGGTGCGGTTAGCCTTCCTGACTGCGTCCCCACATTGGCAGCCCATGTTCATCTTGGAATCAATAGTGACTCCAAGATCATTTTCTGCCTCTGTGCTGACAAGAAGGGAGTTCCCCAACCTGTAGGTATGCTGCTGGTTCTTCCTCCCCAGGTGCAACACCTTGCACTTGTCCGTATTGAAACTCATCCTATTCTCATCCACCCACCTCTGTAACCTGTCCAGATCTAGTTGTAGCCTGTCCCTCTCTTCTAACGTGCTCACTTCTCCCAACATCTTAGTTTCATCTGCAAATTTGAACAAGGTGCTTTTCACCCCCTCGTCCAAGTCACTGATGAAGATGTTGAACACTGCGGGCCTGAGGACTGAGCCCTGGGGAACCCCATTGCCCACATCCCTCCAGGTCGAAAATGACCCATCCACCACCACTCTCTGGGTGTGGCCCTCCAGCCAATTTGCGACCCATCTGACTGTGTAGGTGTCGACACCGCAATCACCTAATTTTTTTAATGAGAATGGGGTGAGAGACAGTGTCAAAGGCCTTCCTAAAGTCCAGAAAGACTATGTCCACCGTGACACCTGTGTGCACGACTTTTGTGACCTGGTTGTAGAAGGCAACCAGGTTGGTCTGATAGGACCTGCCTCTAATGAACCAATGTTGATTTCCCCTAAGCATAATCTCCCCTGCTGGTCCCTCGCAGATGTGCTCCTGGATAATTTTCTGAAAGAGCTTCCCCAGGACCTAGGTAAAACTAATAGGCTTATAGTTTCCTGGGTCCTCCTTCCTCCCTTTTTTGAAAATGGGGACCACATTGGCCCTTTTCCAGTCCTCTGGCACCTCACCAGAGCACCACAAGTGCTCGTAAATCTGTTTCAGGGGTCCCGCAATGACCTCTGCCAATTCCCTCAGCACTCTGGGGTGGAGATCATCAGAACCTGCTGATTTGAACAATGATCCAGAGCTCTTCCTACACCAGCTCCTGTGAATGTAAGCCCCACAGTTGATGGAGCTCAGTGGAGCTCACAGTGGGGGCAGCATTCCCAACAGTGCTCCTGCTACAAGCCCCGCAACTAATGTGGGCTGCAGGGCTCATAGCAGAGACAGCACTGGGAACACAGGACACACAGCATGGGCTGGAGGCAGAACATTGCCACCATTGTGAGCCTCATGAGGTGTGGGGCTCACTGCCACTGCAAGCCCTATACCTTACAAGGCTTGCTGTGGCGGCAGCATTCTCCCCACAGCCCATGCTATGAATCCCACAACTGAAAAGGCTCACCAGGGGGGCAGCATACCCCAGCTGCAAGCCCCACAACTGACAACGCTGCCACCATTGTGTGAGCCTTGTCAGCTGTGAGGCTGGCAGTGAGTGGTGCACCCCTGCAGAGGGGAGCCCCTTTGTTGATGGGACTTCCAGCCACAGTGGAGTACTCAGCCACAAATTCAATTAATGACATGATTAGAACAACCTACAAAGTTATTCCACATTTTTGTGGAATAACTTTATAACTTATTGCTTGTTTTATCATGCCATTACTTGATTGAACGTGTACCTGGGTCACAACTCACAGCGTGATTACTTGATTAATTACACAACTGTAACTTGTAGATGCAGCCCAAGCTACATGCCACCCTCCCCCTCCTCTCCCTTCATAGGGGAGGAATAGAGTCCTGGCTCCTGTCCACACTCGTGCTTACCAGCCCTCTACTGGTAAGTCACAGTCCTAGAGGTCTAAAACAACATGAAGCTTTCACCTGAGGCTGCTCTAAAAATGCCATAATTTTATGACATCATACCATTCCACAGACTTCTGATGTTATACAGGTAAACTGTGCTAAAGCCCCAAGTCACCATTAGCTATGAGCAGGCCCTACAAGTCACCCCTAACACTATGGTTGATTTCTATACCAGTACTGATGATGCCAAAGTATTGACAGTGAGGGGCACAACTCAATGCTGCTGCCGCCCCCTCTGGGTGGCTTTGACTGACTGGGCTGCAGTCCTCTGGTCAATGCAGAAATTGTACCACTACCATTGCCCCCACTGCTTCCAGGGCCTGGCTCCAGGTGGGCTGCAGCCCCACAGCCCATGCCCTACCATCGGCACAGAAATTGGCAGGGGGCACATGCCCCAACCCCATGCCCTTCCAACACATCACCAATGTATACCAGGGTACTGGCTTGTATGAGGAAAATGTCCGGAACCCTTTTTTCTGTCCCTTTGAATAGTGTCCAATAAAATCTGGCTTATGAAGTTTAATAAAATGTCTGTTTTTCTTTAACCCTTGAAGAAAGAGTTCTCCAGACTATCCAGAATGGCATTCCTCTAGCCTTCCTTAGTACTATTTGCATTGTAACCATACAATCAACTAAGTCATTCACATTTAGTACCAGTACTCTTTAAGAGACACCTTTTAATTTCCTATTCAAATAAAACCAAGCTAACACAGAGAATAAAAATATAAACTTCCATCAAGGTGAAGAGACAGAAACATAGGCATTTCCAGACTTACTTAGGCCAGGGCTGTCCAACTGGAAGCCCATAGGCTGCACGTAGCCTGTCAAGGGTTTATTTGTAGCCCCTGAACTCCCACCCAGCTGTCACTCCCCACTTAACTCTGGCTGCAGCACTAGCCATAACCTCCAGGATCCCATTCTTGCCCCCATACTGGAGGGTGGTACAGTGCAGCCCAGAGTGTCAGGGGAGCCTGTGGCCAGAGAGTTGGGGGTGATGATGTGGACTGCACGTGTTGTACAGGACAGTGCAGTGGAGGTTACCTGTGCAGGGTTTGGGTCATGGGGGGCCTGTGCCTCACACAAGTGGGGCTTGTGCAGGATGTGGTCCTACTGGCACAGCTTATAGGGACCCCAAACTGCTTAGGAGTTGAATAGCCCTGAATTCAACCAAGGTCAATTTAGTCCAGTATTCTGTCTTAGACAACAGCTAGTACCACATGTTTCCAAGGAATGCCATAACCCTGAAGTAAGCAGATGTAGGATAATCATCCCATCCACATTAAATGTCATCCAGGACTCTAATAGTAAGAATTAGCTAAAGCTACAAAGCATGAAATTTAATATCACTTGCAACATTTTTGCTAGCATGATCTACAATAACTCTGAACATTCTCATAATTCACAAATATGTATACTTATAGATTCTATTTCCTATAAAACCTATCTAAATAACACCAAAATGTTGCAAAATCTGGGTGGAAAATGTCACAAGGTGCTCTCTCAAGTTTTCTGCCTCTTCTTTCCATTCAGGATAGAAACATGAGAATGGCCTTTCCCATACTATTTTGGCCTTTAATAGTCCTAACAGAATCCTAGGGATAAACAACAAATAAGACAAAAATGTTAGCCACACCTGGAAAAAATCTTCACAAAGACTTTATTCTGGATTCAGTTTGAGAAATAACTAAGATCATTAAAGCAGCTTTCCTAATTCTTAGTTTTTCCAAACTGACTTGCCCACTCCTACACCAAAATTGGAGCCTGCTGTTCAAAACACCCATTTCATTCCCATGAAAATAAAAGAGTGTGTTTGGGAACCAACTAAAGAGTAAGCAAAGATAGGAGTACCAGTGCAAGAATTCTGGAGAAGCTCAATGAAAGCATTTTCTGTAACCAAAGCCAAGCTTCTTATCTCAGAACACTGACTAAAATAACAGACCAGGAACACACTGAGGGGCATGTAACAAAAAAAGGCTTATGTATGGTAAAAAGTACATTATAAAAGCAAACAAAGTTATAATTAGGAATTTTCAATTGTAACTCTACCAAAATCCCTGATGATGCACAGTGAAGTCAGCAAAAATGGGAAATGTTAATTAATTTCCCTGTCCTCATTAACTCTAATAATTTACTTCAGGGAGAAAATAGTATGTGAGTTGTCAGCTGCACTTTCATGATCAGCTGTACATGCAGGCTTTATTCAGAACATGTGGAGTACCTTGGGAATTACCAGAGGGCCCTTAAGAATTGCATCAGCACAGAAAACATAAGCTAGATTGCAAAATAATCACAATGTATACAGGATCGTATATATATCACACCACCATAAAGCATTCAGCAGACTTTAAATCATACAGCTCCACTGTGAGATACGTATGTTCAAATAGATTCCACTTACACTTAGGCAAACTCCCTTACCCAAAGTCACCTTTGGACCATCAGCCTAAAAGGGCTGTTGAATTTTCTCACAGTTTTATGAAATCCTGAAAATGTTGAAAGTCTTACAGCCTTCATAAGGTCCAGAATTATCTGTACAATGCTGCTATCCCCATCATGCAGGACTATATACAGCAGCACAAAGAAAACTGGAGATAGGGTGGAGTCTGAGGGATGCAACTCACAGATTATAAGTGTTCTTCTATATTAACTATACAGTTGAAATAAAGTTAGACAAGCTTTTGAATGGAAGCTTATCTAACTTGATGATGATGATCTAGTAAGCAACCTGAAAATCAAAGGGAAGCTGGGAGACAGTGGCCACATGCTGATCACTTTCTCTATTCACCACAAAGCTGGCAAGTCAGTCAGCAATGCGGAAGTCCTTGACTTTAGGAAAGCTGACATTCACAAGCTTAGGAGGCTAGTTGTTGAGGCCCCGAGGAGCCATAATCTGACAGGGAGGGGAGTTCAAGACGAGTGGTCACTCCTCAAGGATGCAATCCTTGAGGCACAAGGGAAGTCCATTCCAGCCCACAGAAAAAAAGTAGCAAAATGCTACAACCCCCTTGTCCCAGTAGGAAACTCATGGAGTGAACTAGGAAAGCCAAGACTGAAACCAAGCTCAAACTGGCCACACAAATCAAGGACAATAAAAAGTCCTTCTTCAGATATGTGGGAAGTCAGAAAAAAAACAAGGGTAACACTGGACCCTTATTAAACCAAGTGGGGCAGCTGATAACCAACACCCAGGAAAAAGCCAATCTCCTTAATGACTACTTTGCGTCAGTCTTCCATCAGCCCAATAGGATCACCCTGTCTGACAAGATGCAGGATCACCAGGGGAAGGGCAAACATGTGCTCATCATTGGCATTGATCTTGTGAGGGAACACCTTGAGAGGCTGGACATCCACAAATCATCCGGCCCAGATGGAATGCACCCAAGAATGCTAAAGGAACTGTCTGACATCATAGCACAGCCAATGGTGAGGATATTTGAGAACTTGTGTTCCTTGCTTGAGGTGCCTGAAGATTGGAAGAGGGCCAATGTGGTGCTCATCTTGAAAAAAGGGAGGAATCGTGATCCAGGGAACTACAGGCCAATCAGTTTGACCTCAATCCCTAGAAAGATCTTGGAAATAATCATTAAACAAACTGTTAACAACAAGCTAATAAAAGGTAAGTTTCTGAGAGATAGCCAGAACATCTTCATTGCGGGAAGTTCTTGTCTGACCAATCTCATGTCTTTCTATGACCTGGTGAAACATCACCTGGACAAAGGAGAAGCGGTGGATATCATATTTTTGGACTTCAGGAAAGCCTTTGACTTGGTCTCCCAAGATGTCCTCATGATAAAATTGGGGAACTGTGGACTCAACAACCTTACAGTCTGATGGCTGGTGTCACAGGGAGAGAAAAACCAGGGAGATTCCTGGGGCCACTAGGGGAGCCCCAGGGCCAGAAGCTGGGGGTGGAAGGGAGAAAAAGGGAAACTTACTCACCTCAGGAGAGGAGGAGGAGCAAGGACGGCGGGGAAAGCCCGCGTGGGGCGCTGATCATGCCTTATGGCACCTGCGGCCAGTGGATGATGTCACTCGCAACCGCCGGCTGGCGGATGTAAAAGGGCCGGTGGTGAGACGGAGAGGGCGTGCGTATGTGCCAGGAGAAAGCCTCGCCGATGGTGTCAGCTGGGGGCATGAGACGCCGGAAGCAACCGCGCGCATAGACTGCAAGGGAGCAGCGGAGCCTGGCTGCGAGCCAGTGCCTCAAGTGTGCGGCCAGTGGATGATGTCACTCGCAACCGCCGGCTGGCGGATGTAAAAGGGCCGGTGGTGAGACGGAGAGGGCGTGCGTATGTGCCAGGAGAAAGCCTCGCCGATGGTGTCAGCTGGGGGCATGAGACGCCGGAAGCAACCGCGCGCATAGACTGCAAGGGAGCAGCGGAGCCTGGCTGCGAGCCAGTGCCTCAAGTGAGGACTGTACCTGCAGACAAGCCAGGAGGTGAGGCAGAAGGAGACCCCAGGGCATAGGGAGGTCAACAGACCTGGGAAGACCCAGAGGGAGGGCTGCTGCTGTGGCAAGACCCAGAAAGAGGGTTGCAGCTTGGGGAGGACCCAGAGAGAGGGCAACTCCATAGTGAAGACCCAGAGAGAGGGCGACGGTTCTGCAGAGACCCAGAGAGAGGGCCGCTGCCCTCGAGACCTAGAGAGAGGGTCACGCCGGGGGGATACTGAAGAAGGAGTAACGTTCAACCAGGATAGGTGGAGTGGGGGCATAGAGCTGGACCCCGTGGGGGTAGCTCAGTCAAAAAGTAGAGGTGTAGAGGGGTTGGCCGTGTTCCCTGAGGAAACCCAACAGGGGCAAGGTTATGCCGCTCATGATATTTATTAAATTTCTAAGCTGAGTTGTGAAAGGTGTTTTGTTTGTTTTCCCCGTATTAGAAGGGGCTGAGGTGGTATGTAGATAGACCGAGGGAGTGAGAGGCAGGCGCGTTGTTAAGAATTTAGGGATGCGTACAGTCTGTCAAGAAAGCGACCAGTACTCGCCGGGCTGGGAAAAAGGCGAGGTGTAGGGGAGGAGGAGCCTCGCAGAAGACATCAACGAAGCAGGTGATCGACGAGGGTGACCACGTCGTACGGAGCCCCACCCACTGGAAGATTCAAAGTCGTGGCAGGCAAGAAGGGGCAACCTACGACGAGTGTGAAGACCTCCCGTAAGACCACCTGCAATGGCCAGGCGAGTACCAGCAAGCACTCAGAGCAAGGAAGCCCAAGGTAAGATGTACGAGGCCCGGCGGGTACAGCTGGGAAACTGGCTTCATGGACAGACCCAGAGAGTGATAGTTGATGGAACCAAATCAATACAGCACATGGTGAACAGTGGTGTCCCCCAGGGCTCTGTTCTTGGACCTGTATTCTTCAATGAGTTTATAAACAATCTGGACTCTGGTGCCAGAAGTGAACTGGCTAAGTTCACTGATGACACCAAACTACGAGGAAGTGCAGTCACCCTAGATGACAGGCTCGCGATCCAGGTCAACACTGACAGGCTTACAAGGTGGGCGGATCGAAGCTTGATGGCATTCAACACTGAGAAATGCAAGATGCCCCACCTCAGAGGAAAAAACTCAGACCACACTTATATGCTCAGCAGCTTATATGCTTATATACGGCACACTTATATGCTCACTAGCACCATGACTGAAAGAGACTTGGGAGTCCTGACTGACCACAAGATAAACATAAGCCACCAATGTGACACCACAGCCAGCAAAGCAAACAAAACTCTGGCCTGCATCTTCTGATGCATCTCAAGCAAGACCTGGGAAGTCATCCTCCCACTTTACTCAGCTTCGGTGTGACCACAGCTAGAATACTGTGTCCAGTTCAGGCTCCACAATTCAGAAAGGATGTGGAGAAGCTCGAGAGAATCCAGAGGATAGCCATACAAATGATTAGAAGACAAAAGAGCAGGTGTTATAAAGAGAGGGTGAAAGACATGGAACTCTTCAGCCTGGAAAAGCATAGGCTCAGGTGTGACTTAGTGACTTAGGCTGCAAATAAGGAAAAATGTCTTACTGTCTGAGTCCCCAGGGCCTGGAATAGACTCCCCCCAGAGGTGGTGCAAGCACCTACTCTGGATACTTTCAAAAAACAGTTGGATGCATATCTGCTGGGATCATTTGACCCCTGCTGACTTCCTGCCCCTTGGGCAGGGGGCTGGACCTAATCATCTTGTGAGGTCCCTTCCAGCTCTAGTGTCTATGAAATCTATAAAATCTATGAAGAGATTTCATTTTACCCAAAACTCCCTTCCCAGTGCAAATCTAGTCAGAATTTGTACATTCCCAACAAAAGTTGGGGTTTTTGAATAAATAAACATTGTCCAAAGAAAGATTAATTAGTCCTAAAATTCCCAGCCAGCTCCAATTATATGTCCCAAAACATTAAGATTTCACTTAAAACCAAGGACATTCAAAAAAGGGCTCCACAGACTAAACAGTTAACACAGAACTGATAGGAACAGCTTGCTGATCACTGCTGCCCAGTGTCAAGTTATTGATTTCCTTCTGTGCTCCTTTCAATCCTTCACAGACCCTGTTGGGAATTTAATGATGGACTTGGATATTACTGAATTCAGAGAGCAGCACGCTACTGAGAAAACTATGTCTGTAAAAGTTACTTTGTAGATATGTGCATTTGGAGGCTCACTTCAGTAATTCTTATCAGACACCCAAATTTTGATCTAGAGTTACAGATGAGGCAGGAAACCCACCTTTTACTTTTACCATTGTGCACAGGGGCCTCAGTCTGAAGTTGTCTGAGGTCAGTGAGTTTCTTTCCATTTATTTCAATCCAGGTCTTTGATTTCAATCAGGTCCTATAACTCGGAAAACCATACTTTTATTCAGATTTTAGACACCATTGTAATATTTGCCCATAGTAATAATTTATAATAACAGGATGGGGGAAGTGTAGAATGTATCTGAATCTTTCTTTCCTTGCTGTTAGAAAGTTAAGCCAGATCCTTAATGTTGTTTAATTGTCATTCTTGTTTGTTTTGATGAGGTTTAGTTCCCTTCATGCCTTTTCAGGGCTTCCAGGCCCTTCAGGTTGGAGTGTTTTGATGGAAGCATCATGTCTGTGGACTCACCAAGGCATTGTATGCACCTCATACAATGCACAGCCTACTTTACAAAGACTTTTGTAATCAAAAGTTACTATGTGAGCTCAGAAAAAAATAACTGACAAAAATGGAAAACCCAGATAAGGTATGTATTGGATCACCATATACTGTTTTCAAAAAAAGATACTTTAGATCAGGAGTTCTTAAACCCCAGGCTTGCAAGACAAATCAGGCCCACAGAGCCATGATATCGGGCCTGCAGGGCTCCACACCAGTCAAGAAATTTGGTGGCAGGTGAGCAGTGGCAATTAACACTGCCACCCTTCCCCTGCTGGCAAAGTCCAAGCCTGCAGACAGATCAGTCCCACCCCTCCCACCCCAGCATCTGCCCCACGTGCTAGATTGGGCCCACTAGTAGGGTCTAGCCCATGGATAGACCTGGTACCACCTCTCCGACCTTCAGATTAAAAGGCCAGGCACCACTGCTTTAGATAAACAATTTGAAGCCAAAACAAATTATACTGTATAGGTTCCCCAAATACTTCCTTGTAGATTATCCTCTTGTTCCTCTGCTTGTTGTTTTAATATTCCTTTATTACTTAGAATAAGATTTTTCTATGCTTTTTCATTCAATCAGTTTTCTTACTTAATACTATCAGGAAAAAAAAGGATAAAACAGGGTGGGGTCCTACACACAAAATTGACATATTTTAGCACCCTTTCTGGTACACTCTATTTCAATTCTATAATAGAGAATAATTCTTTATGTGGTATATGGGGATTCAAATTTACAGCTCATGTTAAGGTTAAAGGGAAGCCTGGGAACAAATATCTATATACAGAGTATTGAAAATGTAACCATAGCATGGATGTGGAAAAACAGCCCGTTTCATTTAAATAATATAAAAGGTTCTGAGACGATTTTAAAGCAGATGCCATGGGGACCTATTACTCTATAATCCTACTGCATCTGGACAACCTGTGTTTTCATGGAAAACTCTTCAGTAAGCATGTAACATCTGCAAAACTTGTTCCAGAGATTAAATTTGGTCCTAGTAGGGAGATTTTGTCATACTGGATAGCATAAATGAAAAATGAGATGACTTAGAAACCAAAGATACTGACACTTGCCACCCCTGACCTTTTTCTTTCTTTCTTTTTCTTTAATATCTGAGGTCACTAAGTGAATCTCTTGTATTCTTAGCTATGATGCATTTTTTCTATGATAAAGGATAGTTTTCAGGAGATAATATAAACCTGTGTAAAAAAACCCCCCAAAAAACACCATGCCAAGGCTCAGATTTTCGGATCCGAAATTAGAATCAGATGTGCTGATATGGGATAATGTGTCCTCTCCTTTCTGCCTTCTAAAATGGAAAATAAGCATGTACCTGAAAAGGAGATTGTAAGATCAGAAGTTAACCCTAGGCTTATCTTCACACAGCTTTGTGCAACATGTCTGAGAGCAAAAGATCATCCAATTTTGGATGCTAGGGACCAGATTTTTATCTTCATTACTGCAGTTTAGAGTCACAGGAATAACAATGAAGACAACGGAGTTACTTTTGACTTATGGCGGTGCCACTGAGATCAGAATTTTGCTCTAATGCATTCTTGCTAGAGCCATTTGCTTACCACCAATTCAAGAAAGCATAGAAAAGGTGTTCTTTGCAATTTCTTTGAATTGATGGGTGAGATTACACATTACAATTAGCACATGCTACCTCTAAGGAATGTTAGACTGTGTTTAAGTTCGCATGTTCTTTGAGCAGTCACATGTTAACAGTTAATAGTCTCTCTAGCATGTACTGCTCAGACTTGCCGCAAGAGGGTTGAGGAGAAAGGGCGCAACTGGGAGGTGTCAAGTCTGCTCCATGCCTGCCTCACTAACAAGCTCTCTAGCCACAGCATAGGCTGAGGGAGTGGTGGAAAGCCCCCCCGCTCCTCTTGGATTACTCCCGATCATTTTCCCATATAACCCTGCACCCCAAGATCATCTCCCTGCCACCCTGATGCCCCGCGACCACCCAGATCACTGCCATGCCTCCCCAGTCAGCCTGAGAACGGTGGCAACACTGGTGGTGGTGGCTGCAGCAGCAAGGGGCCCTGCACAATTACAGGCTCTCAGAAGCCTGTACTGCCCCCACTGAACCGCACAGTTGCCCAGCAGCCCCCCATTAAGGAAGGGGGGCAGAGAAAAGGGATACAGGAGGTGGGAAGGAAAGGAGCTGCAGACGGTTGTGGGGTCCCAATCCAGGTGCAGGGGCCCAATCCAGGTGCACAGAAAGCAACCAGACACACCAGCCCTGCCACCCCTTCCCTCTTGAGGAGCTGCTCAGAAGCCATGGGGATGGTGCGAGTAGCATGGGCTCTATCTGGGACATGGGGAGCTACCAGACCCACCTGTCTCCCTTCTGTGGCAGCCCAGCAGCAAACTGCCCACCCACTCTGCCCGCCATTGGCCCTCTTCCATCTTCCCCCCTCCACTTCTGCCCCTTCCTCCCTTTTCCATGATCCCTCCCCCTGTTCCCCCACTCTCCTCACCCCTTTCCCTGCTCACCTGCTGCCTAGCTATCCCCAGCTGTCAGTCCCAGGCCATAAAGTCATGGATGATAGCTATTCCACTTGGGAGCAGTGCCTCCTGGGATACTGGAGGACCACAAACTAATGGTTTCATCTCAATTGAACAGGCAAAAGTTAACTTAATTCAAGATGGGTAGCACAGGTCAGAGATAATCCTCACCTGAAGTGACATAACTTGAAGATGACAAGAGAGCTTAGTACTTGTTAATGATCCTTAAAGTGCAATGGCTTGCATTTTAAGTGCTCCTAACATGGTCTAACTGTAACATTGAATCTCACTTTATTACTTCTTTGGACAAGGAATGATTTTTGCTAATCCAAATACCAATATATTGAACTAACAAATTGTTTTCCCAGTAAAAACATATTTGAGGTAGGATAGAGGTATTTGTTAATATTTATCAAGAATATTTTTTGTGTTATACATACTAGTACTAATACAGCAGCTCAACCATTATTAGGCCCATGCCTCCTACAAATCAAAACGCTCTCCAGTAACTTGTGCATAACTGGTAGTCAGATGGCTGAAAATATTCTGAAGATAATATGTAATCTTTTGAAGTAGGATATTTGAAGTCTGCATATCTGAGGGCCTCCATTTTTCTGAGCATAATTTAGTCCCCAGAGGGCACGTCCAAACAAGACATTTACTGTGGAGTTCACTAATTAGTATTTAGTAAACATTGTCCACCTACACTTGTACCCCTATTACGCTGGAGTAAACAAATTAATTCTGTGTAAGATAGTACTTGTAAATACAAGTATATCCTGCTGTGGAGTATTTTAAGTATTTTACTTTGCAGCACCACACATGTAGATGCTGCCCTGGCTGGCTGGGGCATGAAGATGCTTCAGTGCAGGGACTGCCTGCTGGCTAGGCCCACACTAGAACACCCCTGTTCCTCAGCCAGCTCCTCCACAGCATGTTGCTGGAGGGAGCAGCTCCAGGCTGGCAGGCTGACCCCCAGGGCTCCCTGCCAGCTGGGGCTGCTCCAACCCAGGTCAACATGCCGTGGTCCCAGGTGCAAGTTCAAACCATGTGCCAGGGAGCAATAAGCTCCAGAGTTTATTGTTTTTCCTTAATGGCATGTGTAGCTGTGCAGAGAGTGAATTGTTCTCATAGTTTTCCCTTCACAATTTGTGTTTTTCTGGGCATGGTAAACCACAAAATTGTTCCCACAAAAATGAAAGCCAAGATGCATCATCAGGATTTCCATTATTTTAGGACTTTACTAACTTTTTAGGCCTTACCAGAAAAATGACTGCAGGCACAAGGCTGGTCATGAGGAGAGAACAGATGGGAGAAATTGCCAGCACAGTATGAAATCAGGACAGTCGTGCCTGGAGCAGTCATCATTGCTACACCAACTGCCAACATTGATCTGAATGAGAGAACCAGACTAGTGAGTAACAGGCAAAGAATTCAAGAGAGGGAAGCTGAAACCAGCCTGGTAATTACTTGATTACGGAAAGGAAAATATCACTTATGGAGCGAGATGTTTTCACTGAACTGAGAAACGGAAGCATACTGGTCTATGTAGGATTCAATTAAAATGTTTCAAGATTTGCTTCTCAGACACTGTGAAATTCCCAATGGTAACAGTATTACTAGAAGTCCTGTAAAATCCTACATTCAATTCAATGGTCTTTTGGTCTTTTTCTTTTTCTTTTCTTTTTTTTTTTATTATTTATTTTTGGAGAACAGGTAAATTAAAGAACCATTACTGAGCTACTCAGACAAAGAAATGACAATATGACTGCTCAGTCCACAACAAAGCAAATAACCATGTGAAGTATTTTACAAAGTCTTAGAACATGCACTTTCTGCTATCCAAAGATCAATGCCAAAATGCCCAACTTCTAGGCAGGCTAAACATAATTTACTGTAATATATTTGTGTTTTGCAGAAATGACTGATTTGCTTCATTAGTTATGGACCATGTATCCATAGCACTATATGCACATAATAATGTGCATATTTTACTATTCATATAATTAGATATTAAACTACGTAAGTATGTTATGCAGTGCTGCTTCAGAAAAAAAGGAACAAGGATTCAAAATGTAGTTTTCAAACTGACTATTTTTCTTTTTTTGTCAACCGCGCCACACTGGATAAGACTTGGAGGCTACATTTTGGCTATGGTTTCATAAGCAGAACTTTCACCCAAGTCAGTCAATGGACCCATCCATGTTTATAGTCAAAAGCAGAATACAGCCATCAGGCTGGGATTTTCAAAAATGTGTAGTATTGGTTTCACTTCTGCTATTCAAGGTAACTGGAATTTTATTATTGACTTTCAATGAAGAAGGGTTGTCAATGTCAAATGTTTTCAGAAATCTCACCTTGAATTTGCAAAGCTTATGCATAATGTGTTGTTATACATTTCCAAGTTACATGACACAACAGTGCTTCCAACATAAAACTTCATGTCTATTTTCTACCCAGGATGCACAAATCTACAAATAATAGTGGTGAGAAGAGACAATAAAGCAGACATACGTAAACAGCACAACCTCATTGTAACAAACCCTGGATATTAACCAAAGCAAATTGACAAACCCAGTGGTAGTCTACCTTTTGGGCCCACAGGCTAGAAGAATGGCATGGGGCTGCCCCATGGGCCCAACTGGGCCTTGGGCACCACTATTGGTCCCCACACTGACATGCCAGGGTTGGGACCCATGCTGCCTCCACCCAACCCAACATGCCAAGAGTGGACCCCATGCCATCTCCACCAAGCCCAGCACACTGGGTTTAGGCCCCATACCACCTCTGCCAAGTCCAGCATGTCAGGATCAGGCCCTGTGCCACCTCCACTTGGCCAAGCATGCCAAGGTCAGGCCCTGTGCTGCTGCTGCCAGGCCCTGCATGCCCAATATTGCACATAGATCCATGTTATCCAGCCCTCATAGCTTCCAGAAGTCTAGAAGTAGGAGAGTGGCAATTGCAGGACCAGCTCCCACATTTTCAGAATTGTGGTGACCCCCATGGACTTAATAACACAGTTCCATGGGCCAAATATGGCCTACAGCCCAGTGACTGAGCACCCCTGGATTAACCCCCTCCTTTAATGAACATGTCTCCTGGTCCAATGGGAACTTGTTAACGTGAGGTTTTACTGTACACATATAAAAAGAGGAATCAATACCCTACACATTATGACCTCTCAAGTACAGCAATGTGTTTGCTTAGCCAGAACTACATGAGAGGCTGAAGAAAACTACAACCTCAGTGCATCTATAAGGCTATTGCACTCATGTAGTGTATAATCCTCATTTATCACTTCGATATTTTCTCCAGTTCTTTCAACTGCTCTTGGAGGCTAGCCACCAAATAGCACACATTATTGTAAGTATAGCCTAATCATTTTGTGGTGCAGAATGACTAAAAGCTCTATGTATTGGGGTTCAACAGCTCCAGACTAGATGGCGCCCTGTTTATGTCAAATGGTTCACTGTCAAACTGTTTTCCTGATGCAAAGCTAGATCCACTGTCAACAGAATTTGTTCTGTTCCATTTGGGTGTGTCAGAGACCAGTGATTAGGTGGACTAGAGGAACAGAAATAACTCCAGATGGATATTAACATAACCTAGCACAGATCTCAAGGTCTTTTGAAACAGAGAGACCCATACAGTTCATGCAGAAGTGAGTGAATGAGAATTATTTTGTCATAAGTAGACCTGGAGTTGGGCAGGAGGCAGACTTCTCCTTAAAGAGAAATATTGTTCTTTCCTTTATTTTTGCACCCAGTCTTCATTAAATTATGATTTTTTGTGCTGGCAAAAATAAGCAGCTTCCGAGGCAAGTCCCAATTCATTCAGTTCTCCTAGAGCAGGGGTGGGAAATTATTTAGGGCACAGGGTCGCTTACCCAGTTTTGGAAAGCTGTCAAGGGCCCCACCCCTTGACAGGTGCCCCACCCCCTGGTCACCATCTTAGGACCAATGTCCCAATGTCTTGGGACCAATGTCCCAGGGCCAGCACTGGTGGGGCCCTGAGCAGGGAGCAGGCTGGCAAGGGTCTGTGGAGCCGGGCTGGGCTGCACCAGCAGGGAGATGGGGGAGCTGGCCTGGCTCCATAGAGCCCCTGCTGACCAGGACCCCTGTACTCCTGTTGCCCTGCTCTGGGCCCCACCAGTACTGGCTCCAGGACACAGGTGTGGGCCCCATGCACCTGTTCACTCCCAGTGCCCCCCAGCCCCGCAGGCAGTACAGGTGGGGGGCGGTGTGCAGCCCTGATCCCGTGCTCACTGGTAGGGAGCGAGCTGGTGCTGGGCCCAGGGAAAAGCAGCCCCTTGCCTGCCCCATGGCCAGTGCTCCTTGCTTCAGCTGCTTGCAGCCCATGCTGAGCTGTCCTGAGCAGACACAGGCAGCTACACATGGGCTGAGAGCGGCTGCAGCATGAGTCTCTTGCCACACAGCAGGCAAGGGGCTGCTTTTCCCCTGCACTCAGCACCAGCTTGTAACCCGCCCCCTCTGCCAGCCTGGACCCTGCACCAGCTCCAGGTTTGCCTGTCAGGGCTGCACCATTGCGGTAGCAGCTGTGGCCCCCCAGCTTGCCGTGCCACGCAGTGTTTGCCACTGCTACCTCTGGACTGCCCAGCGTGCAAGCTCCAGGCAGACGGGAACAGCAAATGCTGCCCAGTGCGGCAAGCAGGGGGGTTGCAGCTGCTTCTGTGGTGCATAGCCCTGATGGGCGAGCCCGGAGCTGGCACAAGGCCCAGACTGGCTGTGGGAGCAGGTTACAAGCTGGTGCTGAGCGCTGGAAAGAGCAGCCCCTCGCCTGCCCCGTGGCCAGCGCTTCACACTGCAGCCACTCACAGCCCATGTGGGGCTGCCTGTGCCTGCTCATGACAGCCCTGCCTGGGCTGCAAGCAGCTACAGAAGGGAGCACCAGCCATGGGGCAGGCGAGGGGCCACTTTTCCATGTGCTCAGCTTTTCCCCAGGATCCTTCCCTGCCCTTTCTCCCCTCCACCTTACCTGAGTTTCTAGTGCGGTGCAGCTACATGGTCACTGGCCAGAAGCACCTGCTGGGGCTTCCAGCTGGGGGGGCGGGTCAGGGGGAGCCCTGCTATTACAAGAGCCCACCAGGGCTTCCCCTGGGTCCTACTGCCCCTGCCTCCTGTCATTTTTGACCAGAACCAAGGGCAGATAAATATTAATTTTCTACATTTTTTAGGGGCCCCACAGGCCACATAGAATGGCCTCATGGGCTGGATTCAGCCCACAGGCCAGATTTTGCCCTCCAGTGTCCTAGAGCTTTAACCACAATGTGTATCCTTTGTTTTATACCTGGGGTGTCAAGAATATGGCCTGTGGGTCAGATACAGCCTGTGGAGCAAAGTCATCCAGCCCATGGAACTCTTTGAAGGGTTGGGAATTTGGGACAAGCAGGGGTAAGACCCACTGCCAACATCTGGAGTATCAGATTTTGAAGGATGCATCAAATCAGGGACATATTCTAGCGGCAGGTAAGCAATGGCTACATTAAAACCTGTGGAGGTAAATTAACCCCTGGATTCAGAGGTTGGTCCAGATATAGCCTGCACAGGGCCCTGCAGTTTGGCATCAATGTTTTATACCAATTGACTGTTTCTACCTGTACATTTTAGTGCCTTGCTGCATGTTTCCTTCTAGCAGTCTGACATGCAGTGTGAATAGGACTGGACCTAATAACATATTTTCTCAAATGCAGCATGCCCCAGAATATAATACATTACTTGCTGTTCAATGGCAGAATGTAGAAAAAAAGATCTTTCCTTGTAGTAATCATTCTAATTCCCTGTGGATCACTGCAGATTTTACTTACCATATTTCTTGCATATACTGTGCACTCCAGTTTCCAGTAGTTGGCTTTTGGGAAAAAATGGTGTGTACTGTAGGCAAGAAAATACACTCCTGGTCTCTGTAGTCCTTTATTTGTTACTAATTCCTATTCAATGGGTAGTCATTTACCATTTTGATGAACCTATCCACTAAACCCCTTTTTTCTAATATATAATTTGATAAATGTTATCATCAGTACTACACTTATTAATTGTATATTTTTGCTGTTGAGTGGCTTTGTGTCACAAAGCCCTCAGAAAGCCTAAATATGTCATTTCTTTACCCCTATCAGCTGTCATTGACCATCTTTCCCTCTCAGATAAGTTAATTGGAGTTCTGAAGCATAACCTCCCCTTTACTAATCTATTCTCATTCCTTTTGACCAGTCTGTACCTGGCCCCATATTCTCTAATTTTACCTCTAATTACTGACTCAAATCTTTCCTAATATAAAAGGTTAGACTTGCACATCTGCAGTTTCCTTGTTCATCCTTTAATTGCCTGATAACTATGGGTGTTGCATTATAATGAATCTATGTGCTGCAGATAACTGATACAAATGACTAAAGCAAACTC
>NW_005842131.1:843167-847848 GCF_000455745.1 Alligator sinensis | reverse complement strand
GCTAAAAGAGAACTTCCTTATCTTGAAGTGGCAGGGATCCCTTTGTCCCTTGTGTGAGCAAGCTGCTAGAGAGCATTATGATTGCCAAGTTAGCAGGCTATATATTTTACATGGTTAAACAGCACTTGCCCCAAACAGCTGAAAGACACAGGAATTCCAATTGTATACCCAGGCACCAATCTGGTACATGGGCTGTCACAACTTTAAGAAACAAAGTAAGCTTTGAGATGAAACCATAGTCCTCAAGAATTTGCAGTTCTATTTAAATTGAAAAGCTTCATGAAATCAAGATGACATAAGTGGAATTTCACTTACAAAAACACTAGAGAGAAAAAAAGTTCTGGCATTGAAATATTGTTGTAACATTGTTGGAACATTTTGATCTTTTTTGTTCTGTTTTGAAACAACTTTTCAGTTAAATGTTATCTAATACAACACTGATTATATAGCTGTAATTGGAACATTATTCTTTTCACGAGACTTTTCAATTGACCCCAAACACTGGTTTCATTCTATTTCAAAATCTTAAAATCCTTTGCCAACATGGAGCTAAAAAAAAACCTCTATCCCCTGTTATTTCATCATCTGTTTCCTAGATATCTGTGCCAATATGTTGTAAAGGCAGAGACCTAAAGTTTGAGTCCAAAATTCATGTTTAAGCACTTCCATGCTGAGCAAGAAAAGGTCCACCACCTTTATATGAGAGCTGCTGGTGCTCAATGCCATGTCATTTTACCTGTTTTCTGCTGGCCAGATTTGTACACAACTTGTGGTGGCAGTAAATTTGGGCTGATAGGGTCATGGATGCAAATTCTGAAACGTTTCAACCTGTTGGGCATAAACTAAAGATGAGTTTAAATCAACGTATACCCACACACCCATGGATGTGATCCAAGATTGTAGCTAAAAGCTTATCTATCAAATGAGCCATATCCAAGTAGTAAATTTCTACACCCTGAATGTTATATTTGAATCCAGAGTACAACCTACATACCCCTTTAATTTGTGAGATTTTCATTCTGCCTGTAATACAGAGTGATACACAGTTTATCTAAAACCAGACCAAGTCTAGAGTCTTGGTTCATGCCCATTTCTACTTAAAAAGAGACCAAATTTGACAGCCTTGACTAAGCTCCAAGGGCTCATTCTACAGCCATCTTTACTGTCATCATTTGCTATCACTTCTGTTTTGGTAAGTGGTGTGGAAAGGGAAATGATCCTAAGTGCCTAGCAAACCACTTAAAATCATATTTCAGATTCATAGTCCTCCCTCCTTCAAGCCTCCCTGCCAATCTACCTAGGGAACATCGATTTAAAGAAGTCATTCCACTTCACAGCAATATCCACATCTTCTGTCATCACTCTCCTTTCAGTATTCCCCCAAAGGATATGCAGTCTTTTTCATCAACCCTTACTTCTTATACTTTGGTTTTGTAAGACCATTTATTATTCATCTTCATGTCTCAAATAATTTTCCTTTCATTTTCAATCTTGGTCTCCTTGATCATTTCTTACCTTTTTTTTCCCTTCCATCTTCTGTACCTTCTCTTTCAGAACTAACACTTCTGATTTATCCTAAGGGACACCTTGGAAATGAGACATTAGTTCTCAGTGGGACTTTCCTGGCAAAACGTTTTAAAATAAATAAATTATAGATGTCTTGTCTGTATTTCTCTTGGCCTTGATTTTCCGCTATATTTCCCTGGTCATCCATATTGATCGCTTTTTGCTACTTCTTGAATATTTATTTCTCAACTGAATACATAGTGTAGTTGCTGCGCTCCCAATAATTTGCCTTTGGTATTTTTTACTCATTCAGCCTCTCAGTGAGTTTTGCTTGGAGCTATACACAACTATATTACTGCAGAGATACATACCGTTTCATTTGACTAGAGAGAGGAAGACAGCATGAGTACAGGATTCAGTATGTCTCTAGAGCATGGCAACTGCAAGTCCTAAATTCCATGCCTGACACATTGGATTCTCTAGGAAACATCACATTCTCTCTCTCTTTTTCAAATGCGCACACACACACACACACAATTTAATACCCCCAATCATGCAAAACCTGAATAAATAGGTTCTACATTGGGGGCATATACAGAAGTTGATGGGGAGAGATATAGCAACAAGATTGACAAGCTATTCATTAATAACATATTTTATATTAGTTGCTATACTGCTGTAACAGAGCCCTACAGACCCTCCTTGGTGATCAGAGTTTGACATCAGCATGGTCCATTAACCTACTGACCATATCCATATCCTTTACCTAGCCGTTTGCTCCATTTTGCTACAAAGCAAAATGCTGCAGTATAATGCTTCACAGTGCAAAATGGATAAATTAGTCCCTGCTGTACAGTCCCTCTGCACCTAGTAGTTATATGCACCCTTACTGAGCAAGCCCAATGCTCTTTGAACCTTGTTCCTCACACAAAGGCATGAGTTGCCCTTCTACTGGTCTATTCCTCAGCTCACGCATCTGTAATATGGTTTTGCAGATACTAGGATACAGAGTGATTTGTCCCCATATGTTCCAGGACTGGAATGTGGTGCCTTAAAGGTAATTCATGTGGGGTTTGTTCCAGAATATTCATTTTTAAAGAGAAGGACCAGATCATCTTGTTTAGGGCATATATACTGCTACTTTTATGCCATTACATCATCTCAAATTTATAACCAGGGCCCCCAAACTCTGTAATTCCACAGAGGCAGAATTTGCTGCAGAATCTCTTGGACATGCAACCCAAGTGTAGTCACTGCAATCATGTCTGCCTGCATCTGCAGTCAGATTGAAGTACTAGCTCTGTGATGATCAAACTGCCCATGGTTGTATCTAGATACTCATACAGCAGCCCTGATCACTGTAGTAGCTGTGTAATGAGTTAAAAAAGGGCATTAGCATGTGTGAGGTAAAAAGCGGATGGAATGAGCACATATATGTGTGAACATGTGAGAAAGATGGGTTTAGAAAGAACATGTGAGGTATACAGAGGTGGAGAGACAGAGAGACCTTGCCTGCATAAGAGGTAGGAAGAGAGAAGGAAATGCCTTATAATATCATAAAACATGATTGTTGGCAACACATAGGGGGTGCACGCGGGAGCATGTGCACCCCCTGAGATTGGCCGTGCACCCCCCTGGAAGCTCCAGCTGTGAAACTGGACTCCTGCCCCCGCCCCCGGCTGGTGATCTGGTGTCCGCCCCCGAACTCAGGAGGCACCATTTGCCCATGAACATGATATTACACCTGGCATTTCAGCATTTTCCAGCAAAACATAAAAAATCTTTCTCCTGCTCTCCTTCTCCATAGTCACCAATTGCTTCCCATTTCTCTTGTTTGGCTGCATACCCTTATACAACACCTCTCATGTATCTAGGTGATGCAGTATGGAGTTTATATATCATATATCTCATTATTTGTTTTGCTCTATAGACTAAGACTCCTTGTTACAGGTTATGGTGGGCTCATTTTTCTCTGAGACCTGATTCTACAGGGTGAACAGTATCTCTGGGAAGGCATTACATGAACTCTACTTCCACTAAAGTCAGTGGGAACTGCGGCTTCTCAGCACCAGGCAAGATTAGGCCTTAACCCCATATGATGCATTTTCATCACTTTTGATGTAGACCCCAATTGCAGACTGTGATACTTTCCACTATATCATGTTCCCTGTGGCACCAGGAAGGATGGTACTTCCCAGCACAGGGGAGATCAGCAGCCCACAGCTGAAAAGCAGTTAGCATTAGCTTTGAGAGTTGAATTTCAATTTTGGTAGAAACATTATTCCAACAGATGCCAAAGGAGCAGACATTCTAGAGTAGCCAATTACAAAAAATAAAAACAAAATTTTAAAATATACAAAGTGTGTACAGACAATAAATTGTAATCACTAAACCAATACCTTAGGCACAGGGCTGTTTTGGGTTGCTTGTTTTTTAAATTTTTGTTTGTTTTACCCAGTGGCAATCTTTGTCTCTTTCTTCCAGCTAGGCAGGGGCAGCAGGCAATCAGTTCCACTACAATGACAATACTGAATCACAAAATGTAGGGGATTTTTTTTTATGTTATATCTGTTTCTGTCTATGGAGTGAATTACACCACCAATATTGCTACAGTAAAGAGCTGTATTATGGCTGGCAAAGGACATAGTATAGTGAATGTATTTGGAATTCAACAGTTTGGAATGGTACAATGTGAATATCATGATGATATTAAGGATTTTCATATAACATGGAGGCAATAAAGAACAGAGCTGGCACCTAGATGGGAGTGCTGTACTGTACAATTACCAGTTACTTTGAATGAATATGCTTTTGTCTTAAATCTAATGCATTACAGAGGACATTGTTTCTAGCCCATGCATTGAACATTTTCCCCTCAGGGGGGTGGCTCAGTGTCTTTTTATCCAGAGTAAAGCAGAACTTATGAGAACCAAAGGTGAAAGTCTTTGGAAACAACAGTATCCAATAGACAAGACATCAGCAAGCCAAAACTAGTCTACATACTATTTTTGGTTCTGCCACTGATACTTGAAGTATGATCTTGGGCAGGTCACTTTACCTCTCTGCACCCTATCTCTGTCAACATGAAACTGATACTTACTCAGCTTTAGAAAAGACTGTGAAGAGGCTATAAATGTTATAATTAATTCAATAGTAAAAATATATTTTTAACAAG
>NW_005842131.1:836779-843136 GCF_000455745.1 Alligator sinensis | reverse complement strand
CCCTACACACAGTTAACAAGAGGAAAGATAGCTACATTTTGTTCTTCTAGCTTAATTCTTCATACAACCCCTTTTCATAGGTTTTAAAGTTCTCCACAAAACTTAAGTATCATTATTCTAGTTTAACCAATGGGGAAAGCAGAGGCAGAGAGAGAAAAAGTGGAATGCAGAAGAAAGGTCACTGTAAAAGCTGGAAATGGAAGCCAGATCTCTTCATTCTTCATCCAGAGCCCAGTGTTTTCTGCCGGTCTGAGGCAATTGGCCTCTGTACTCCAACTGTAAAAAGATGTGTTATCCCTTTGGACAAGTTCTTCCATGGAAGTGAAAACCTGTATCAATGCTTTGCTGCACTGTGCAGCAGAAGAATTACTAATAGTTGTATGCTACATCAGGTAATTGTGCTTCTGGTGACACAATATTCTAAGCAAGGGATAAGCCAAGATTTGCAGTCGTTGCTCCTGTTTTTCTTGGTATCTCTTCCTTCTATGGTAACTGCCAGCCATGCCTGTTGGGGCTAGGGATAGACATTCAAAAATCCTGAGCCTGAATTGATTCAATCTTTGCGGGTTAGTTTAACCCGGCTTGGTTAAACCGGTTTGTAACTGCACAGACATCCCCTCTGGACTGGAAAAATGCAGGCACATACCTGCAGTGGCTGAGGCTAGAAGCTAGGGGATGCTAGAGAAGTCCTCCTTTCCCTTCCACATGGTCAGGCACCAGGGCATGGCCAGGTCCGGCAGAACGCTTTGGTGTTCGCCCCCCTCCTGAGCCGCCCAGCAGGGAATGTTTCTCACCCCTAACTTAGTGTTTATCAACCCATTAAGAAAACAAAGCCTCTCTCCATTAGTTCAAGCACTTCTTAAACTGCTTTTCCAAGGAAGGACATTACCAGCTACCTGTTGATTAGCTGCAAAACACCTGTCTGCCTTTTTTGTCTCCCACAGCACCGGCTGTAGCCAGCAATGCAAGGATGCAATGCAAGCCTGCAGGCTTACCAACCCACTTATAATTCACTTCCCTTATATAACTTTAAGGAGCAAAGAGGAGGTTATTGTCCTAAAAATAATTAAATATTTTTGACTGCATTCTCTACCTGCATCATCTATTCAGTGAAGCATAGGTACTGACTTTGGAGAAGGTCAGGCATGCACTGTTTTAATCCTACGGATGTATAGGAAACATTACAGACATGCCTAACAGCTGAAGTTAATATTTCTGAGGACATAACATTTCTCTCTAAACTTCAGGGCTACATAACCAGTTTCCAAAGATTCCAAATATACATGGGTCATATAGAAAACTTGCTATTAACTCACTACTTTATTTATGTTTATTTACTCATTAGCCATTTGTACAACAAGATATAGCAAATGTACATATATTTTTATCTAAATGTGCAACAGTGGAAGCTTCAAACAATATATGCCAGAATACAATACACTTCTGGTATAAAAAACCCACAAATTCTACCAGATTCAAATTGCTGTGTATAATTTTAGTCCTCTATTAATAATGCTGAATGACAGCTTGCAATTAAACTGGTGTCCCTTGACACAGGCTAGCTTTCCTATAAAAATTATGGAATGATCACTGGAAAACCTTGCCCCCTCTCAGCTCCAGACACTGTACTGGGCTTTCAGAAGTTCCAATTCAGGCCATAAGGGCAGAACAGTGTAATGTCAAATGAATATTAATGTAAACTCTGAAGAAGCAGAGGAAAGGAACAGAGAAGAGATGAGAAGATGGAGCTAGTACAGAGAGTGAGGGGAAAAGGAAAAGTTAGAAAAAAGATATGGGGGAAGGATGATGAAAGAGGGGATTTATTGAACAGTTTGCATGGTAGGAGATATAGTCTGAATAACAGAACTGGCCGGGAATGTTTAGAAAACACACCTTTAGTAGGGCAGAAAAGGGAGGATCCCAGGTTTTCCAGGTTTGCAGAAACATGGCCAATGAAAGGTTGGTGGTGCTCAGCTCTGTTTTAAAGGGTTTTTAACTGAGGAGAAAGTTTTTACTAAAGGTTACTGTATGAACAAAGTGAACATCCAAGGCTCACCTTTTACCAAACTACACCGTTTAACTTTACCTATGCTGGAATCAAGGAATCAGCTTTCTCTCTTGTGGGCTGAGTTTTCATATGAGTTACTGTCTTTCAAGTCTTTCTCCTGGAGATAAACCTACCAGAATCTATTCCCAGAGGCACGTCATGCGTTATCACACAATCTCAAAGAGAGTTTCTTCTGAAATGTACATTGATGCTGTACACCATGCATACAACAAAACTACCCAATTCATTTAGTTTAGAACCATTTGAGATTAACACTATAAATCATGTTCATCACCAGCCAGGTCTGGAAGAAATTTCCCATCACAATAATGTTTTGCAAGATTGGCCAGGTGCGTTGTAGCCTTTTTAAATAATACTTGGCACTTCCCAAACACTTTTTAGTCATGAATCTTGTATGGTTATATAAATACAATTTAAATAAGTGTCAGTATCCATCCTCCCAGGAGTAAAGAAATCAAATTGTCCTTAGTTTACAGATAGGTAAACTGAGGCACAAAGTTATTTATATGGTCACACAGTCATTAAGTGTCAGAGCTCAAAACAGAATCTAGGATTTCTGACTCCCAGTTTCCTGCTCTAATGACTAAACTACAGATGATATTACACTCACCTCACCTTTTCATCACTGAGTTCAAAGTAGTTGAGTGAGTTCATCACGGTAAATGAGCAGCCATAAAACAATGTAAAATTCCTACATTCCTTTTTTTCACGGCTTGAAGCTGAAAACTCCCAAGCTTTACAAAATAATAATTTCAGTTATGAAAAGTTTTTAAGGAAAGCCTTTCAGAGCTAGGTTTTGTTTGAATAGATTCTAATGAAGGTGCCTGGTAAGTAGCCATAACTGATGTAATGACAATGCACACCAGCCATCCGGATAATCAGAGTTAAGTCTGAGCAGCAAATTCAGATCTGAACCTGATTTTTAACCCTTTAAAGTTTAAGGATGTTTGGATCTGGGATTCTGACTTGGTTCAGCTCCTAGCAGAAAGAACAGACAGCTGTGAAATCTTAAATCCAATTTCAGGTCCAGAGCAGATTTGGGCTTTCAAACTCTTATTTGCTGTTATCATCCAGAAATTTTAGTCACTTGTGCCCAGATTTCTGGTTTGTACTTTGTATCTCTCTCTTGATAATGGAACCTTTCCTGACTTAAAGCAATGCTAAGCAGTTGCTTTTTACTTTTGTGTACAAGTCTCAAACAATAAATAGAGCAAATAGCTGAAAGCAGAGCTGGCCCAGGGAGCTGATGAGCAGGTGGTGCCTTTGGCTAGCATGAGCACTTTCTAAGAGGAAATTTTTACAAATAATTATAATGTCACTGACAGAATAAAGAGAAGGAACAAGAAAAGGTGATGTAATGTGAATGTTTGAAGGCTCGTCCCTCCTCTGCATTCTTTCAGCAGAATCAGTTTTTAAATGAGTCCTTCACAGGCATGTAGGTAAACACAGCACTTGGGATGCTCAGAGTATGTTTAAAGTTCTGCCTGGCTGTGCAACAATGCTAGGTGTCTGTCACATGCTGTAACCAATAGTGTGGAAACTGACATCTGCAAGCCAATAATAATGGTCATACCTCACTGCAACCCCAACTGCTACTGGTCCAGTACGGTCTGCCACCCTAAGCTCAAACCAGCTGTCAGGACTGTCACAGCTGCCATCTTATTCCACTGCCATAAGCCTCCTTGGCATACCAGACTTGAGCACTGCTGAGACAATGCCCATCATTGGCTGGAATAGACACAGGAAATGAAGACACTCAGGAACCCTGGGAAGGTGCAACATGTTCAAGCCACCTGACAATAGTACCAATCCAGGCTTGAGTCTCTGAGGTTGGTCTTTGCTGACTGATAAGATTGGACAAGGCACAGTGGGCCCCAGCACTCTAGTCAGTGTTGTTTTAATTGAATGTGTCATTGACAAGGGAGAAATCACTTGTACTGCAGCACCTATTCCAAATGAAACAATTGTTTTAAAATAATTGGTGTGACAAGATGGCTCGCAGCCACTGAGGATAACCTACACACATTTCTACTGAGAGAGGCAGAAAACATGCTCTCTGTAATTGCTTGTGTTTGGCTTTCTAACTCCACACCTTGCTCACTAATAGCAAACACCGCTTTAAAAATCTGTTGTTTGAATTATACTAAAACAATTCCACTGACACCTTTTCATTTTGCAGTGCTTTGTGCTCCATAAAAGAGGATCATTTTTGCTCATAAAGAGCTTGTAAAAATGATCTAAGTCAAACAACTTGCAGTTATTTAAAATGGAAATCAGGGCCATATCTTTAGGGATGTAAAGGTTTGTCTACAATGCACTCACTGCTGTGACTGCAGCTCACGGAGGCAGATGTAACCTAGGTTTAAACTAACTAACTTGGGTACTGCTAACAGTGTAGCTATGGTAGCATGTAGCTCAGCGTGAATTAACTACCCAACTCTTCACCCAGCTCTTCAGGTATTGCAGCCTGTCCTGAATTTTATGCTGCCCTAATTAAACTGTTAACACTATTCAAGCAAGCTATCTTGGTTGGGTCTACATAAGTTGCTGTTACAGCAGTGACTGCAGTGTAAGCATACCCAAAATTGGGTAGTTCCCTAAACTTAAACTAGCCAGGGTCCAGCATTTAGGACTTTTTTCCCCTCTTGAACACCTCAGTGCTAAATAAACCCTAGTGAAAGTATGTGCAATTATGCAAGACAAGGTAGAAGGCTAAATGTATTTGTTTCAACAGTTTGTGTGGAAAGACCCTGTTAAAAATAAAAGTATAAAGAAAAATGAAATTAGGTAAGCAAGGCTAACACTGATGAAACATACTCATGGAGCAGATATCTGGGAGATAAGCACCAGAAACTAGAGAAGGGCACATCTTTTTTTAATTCCTGGCTGCTTTGGAAAGTATTTTTAAAAATTGCCTAACCTAAACTATTTAATTTCCATTTTGATTAACTTTTAAAATTATGATTTTTCAATACAGGACATTTTGAAACATAATGCACATTCAAACCAAGAAATAAAAATATTTTATCCACCCCACCTACCCTTGCAAAATCATTGGGGTGTTTTTCCTTTCTACAGAAACAATTTGGCAACATGGAGACCAAGTTGCAAAATGTTTTTATGTCACAAAGTCCGTATTTTGGCTGAAAAAAAGTTTCATAAAAAAATTATAATTAGCTCACTAAAGACATTTCCCAGCAATAGGAAAATGTGAGAGCAAGATGTTCACAGTCCTGGTTAGTCCCCACTGAGAGTCCCCATCACCTCCCAGCTGTGATTAATATATGGCCATGATTCTCAACCAGGGTGCTGTGGCACCTTGGGGTGCCTTTAGATCTTTCAAGGCTACCCAAGGGTGCCACACAATGTCAACACTGTTAGGTATGCAAACATGATTCACAGGATAAACACAGGCATTTCATATAGGAAGCCAGAAGAGGGTTAAAAGCATTCTAACCTGCAACAGAATGTCTTTGCAACAGAAAAATTGCTCTATTATTTTTCTGTAGTCAAAACAACAAGTGAAAACCAAGAGACAGGCTTTTTGAAGGGGTGCCTCAATTCTAAGGAGGGGTGCCTTGAGTATATGAAGGTCAGGAACCACTGATATAAGGTAAAGACTGAAAACCTAATTCTCAAAGTAGCCCCTGGTAAGAAAGATTCTATAGGGGTTTACATACCAATCCCCACAAATCTTTCAGATCCCCTATAGCAAGGGTGGACAATTATTTGGGCTGGAGAGCCACTTAGGGAGTTTTGGTGAGCTGTTACAGGCTGGGTCAGTACCCCACCCCTCCCCCCACCCGCAACAGCTCACCAAAACTCACCAAGAGGGTCTGTCCTGTGCTCAGCCAAGTGGATGGGAGCAACATCTGGGAGGGAGACAGGCAATGAGGAATGAGGCCATGGCTAGCATTGGGATTGCTGGGCAGACTGCTCGATTGCTGACCAAAAAGCATACCAACAAAAGTACTAGCAGCTAAAGTAACATGATTTTCATTTTAACAAAGCAGAACATACTAAAAATAAAAACCTTGCCTGTACTTTCTTGAGGTCCATAATCAACACAGTTCCTAAAGTCCAGTCTGATTTTTTTAAGGTCTTGATACTCACCATAACAATACCATATTTTCACGCATATATCCCGCGGGGCATATGTGATTTTACTAAAAAAATGGATGGGTGCGGGCTATATGCGGGTGCGGGCTATCCACAGACTTTTTTCCCCACAGGAGGCCGGGGAGGGCTGCACCGCCTATTCTGCTGGGCACAGGCAGGCCGGGCTGCGC
>NW_005842131.1:806733-836758 GCF_000455745.1 Alligator sinensis | reverse complement strand
GCGGGGGCCGGGGCGGGCTGTGCCGCCTCCTCCCTGGGCCCGGGCAGGCTGGGCTGCGCTGCCTCCCTGTGTATATGCTGCCACAGGGAATACACGGGTGCAGCATATACACAGACTTATTTACAAAAATACAATTTTCTGTGGGTTATACGTGGGTGCGGCTTATACCCATGGGCGGGGTATATGCGCAAAAATACCGTATATACCCTTGATTTCACAGCATGCAACAACTTGTAGGTTCTCCAGATCTGGCTGTCCTTATTTATCAGTTTGCTTGAATTAGACTCCTTTTTTTAAACACCTTGGGCACTGATAGATGGGGGGCAGGATGTGCTTTACCTGAAGCAGCACCGTGTTAATTTGACCCAGCTCTGCAGTGTCTGTATAGACCAGGTGCTTCAGCAGGGCTTTTTGGGGCTTTTATCTGATAGCTGATTCAATCAGTTACTAGATAAAAGCACCAAAAAAGCCCTACTAAAGCGCCCAATCTATACAGACATTGGGAAAGACAGGTGCAACTAACATGATGTTTCTTCTGGGAATGTGCTAGTCTTGGCATGGGAGTATGCAAAGTTTAAAGTAAAGCACCATTTTTCCATGTCTTCAAGTAGCTCTTATGTCTAAATCTAGAGTTTAAACCTGGCCTGATCCAATAAGCACTTGAGCATATGCTTATCTTTTGGATCAGCATGCTTCCAAGTCAGGTGTGGCTGGTGAACTCTGAGACAGGTGGGGTGGATGGAGCATACACTGTACCACCCAGTTTCAATTTTTATTTATTTATTCCATTTCTGTTTGTTTATTAAAACAATGCTATAAAACATAACATGTATTTTTTTTTGTTTATCAAAACTAAACCTCCCAGCTCCCCCACTGCAAACCCCCCATCTCCCTGGATGCTAACTCCCCCTCCCTGGCTGCAAACCCCCCAGCCCCCAGCTCCCCAGCTGCAAACCCTCTCCCCTCCCCCCACCCCTTCCCTGGTACAAGCTCCCAGCTCCCCAGCTGCAAACTCCCCCTCCCTGCTCCCTGGCTGCAAACTCCCTGCTCCCAGCTGGAGTGCCCAGCTGGCTGCATATCTCCCCACTCCCTCAGACCCCAGCCCCCTGCGAGCACCACTTGTCTCACATGCTCCAGAATGAAAGTGAGCCTGAGCCAAACCTTGGGTGACTGAGAGCGTCAGGCCCTGCCCTTTGCCGTCTCCCTCCCCCTCTGGGCAGGGTTGGGGGTTTCCCCATGGTTTTCTAGGTAACAGCTCTTTACCTGGGCTGGAGTGTCAGTACAGGCACCTTGCTGCCTGCTTAACCAAGTGGTTATTGCCATCCATTCAAACTGTTCAGGTGTTTCTACTGCTCATGCGCCACTTGGGCAATAAGGAGAGCGCCCCAAGGTGCTTACTACACATACTCAACTTTTTGTTGTGTATGCGTACTAGTGGACGAGCATAAGCATTGATTATGTTAGTAGCAGACACAGGCAAGAAAAAAATTATTACTTTTGTTTACATTGTTAATTCAACGGATGCTGTTTTGAATACTGCCAGTTAATAATACTTTTATTTTTATTTATTTAGCTGATGCAGTTTTTGTGTGTCATTTTGAAACTGGTGGGGCGGCGCCCAAGTGCCCTGTATTGAGCGGCTGTCACTGTTCTAAGTCCTAAGCACTATGGATTGAGTCGCGAAATGTCTTGACTTCACTTAAAGTCTTAATTTAAATTGTATCTTTAGAAGTTTTTTACAAAGAAAGTAAATGTCCTAAATTCCGAGACATCAAAGCCTAAGGCCTTTTAACCAAATTGCTAAGAAAAGAGTATTTACAGTGATATGGAAGTCTCCCCAAGAATAATTTAAAAATGCTCAACAAAGGTAATTTCTGTTGAGTAAGATCCGAGCCCAAATTTGGGAGTTATGATGAATTGAGTAGGAGGAGCCCAATGACGGCAGCTCACTCAATAAAAACCTGTAACTTACTGTCCCAATTTGGAGGTGACTTCACTTGCAGAACAACGAAGGAAGAATCGCAAGTATAAGGTCAGACCAGATTGATCACCTGACCCAACCTCTCCGTGAACACGAATCTCTTAGTTCACGCTGAAGCCGCGGAGCGCCCGAAAGGGACTGAAGGAAGGGGACTTAGTCCTATCACTGCTGAGCCCAGCTCATTGAATCGTATTGCTGAGGCCAGCCTATTAAACCGTACTACTGAGGCGAGCCCATTGAACCGTACTACTGAGGCCAACCCATTAAATTGTACTACTGAGGAATGAAACCATATTTTGGTATTTGGCTTCTCGGAATTCTAGGATTGTAAGTATATTATGAAAAATAATAGTATTGATTCAAATTTAACTTTTAGTTGTAATTGTAGTTGTTTTTGTAACACTAATTCTTATAGCATTGTTTGGGAAGGAAGTGCATTCGGAGCATTGTTTCTGATATATGCAATTATTGTGTTTTTAATGTTTGTGGTGTTTCTTAAAGCTAAGCAGTGTTATATACGTAGCAAAGAATTTTAAAATAAAATTATGTTGTATGAATTAAGTATGTAATCATTGTGAAATCGTGCAATCAGCTAATAACTCCCCCAGCCAGTGCATCAAAACGGATCAGTAAATTGTGTGGGATTTTCTCTATTCCATAACCCACTAGAGACAAGTCCATAATGGGTTATTTCTGTTCTTGCATCAGGTTTCACACAGCTATAACTTCATTTACCTTGGTACAGGTTCCTCTAGTTTATAGAAGTGTAAGATTAAAATTAAGCTTCCAATATTCATTCATTTGCTTTCCAGTCATTTCTGGATGAACGACCTACCCCAAAAAGCTGTGCATGCAGCAGAACAGCAGCTCACAATGAATCATATCTAAATTCAGGCTTGCTGGCCGTGGACAGAAGCAGCAGCTGGGCTCTGGGTCCATTGGCTTAAAAGAGAGGAGAGTATCTCTTGGTGTGGGCTAGCCAGCTGGGAGTAAAGGAAGATTGGCTTAGAGTCATTGTTTTGGAAGAGAAGGCAGAACTGGAGCTGACAACAAATCATTGTTCCTAACAGGAATAATAAAGAGCTTTTAGAAGCTTTGGTTTGAGCTCAGGTAAACAGTCCTAGAGAGTTCAGATGCATATAGTAGGCACAGATTTGGGAGCTTGTACATGCAGGGTTGAATGAATAGGTGAAGATGTGTGTGTATATATGTACACATCTCTCTTTCCATGTCTCTTCAGGAGTGGTCTTTTTGTGGGTATTAAATCTGAGTCCTGAATGTTGCATGCATGTTTTTTTTCAGTTGCCTGGTTGGTACCAGAGAGATTGGGAACAACAGGAAGTCAGCTTATTTCAGTAAACACTTTCAAATCTTTATCCTTTCCTCTGTAGTAAGCTATTGCAGTGAAGCTGCATTGTGAAGAGTGGGATGCATTTCTCAGGGCAGCACAGAAATAGTCTCTCTCTCTGCCCAAATGACAGCCAGCCCTCATTAAAGCACCACATACTGACTGCACAAGACGTTGCATCGCTGTGTCGTTAAAGAAATAAATGAAAGTCTAGGACAAAAGACATTTTAAAGAGATTAAAAACTGTCACCATTGGTCTAAGCAAAATGGAAAGATATATAGTCATTATCTTTCCTTCTCTTCATATTATTTTTTCCCTAGGATTATTATTGGCATCTGGTCATCCTGTCATGACAGAGTCCAATTAAAATTATATATCATCGCAGGTTTTCCTCTCACTGGTGCCGATACTCCCACTGGACAGGAGATCCTTTTGATAGTACTTTGATGTCCACTACTCAGTGTTTTAATTTCCTGACAAATCTATCATGTGTAATTTGCCATCAGGGGCATTCAATCTCATAGCAACAGTAAAAGGCATAGAGCTTGAAGTTTTCTTTAGCATTATAAACATGTAGACCATTTTTACCCAAGTTATTGTTGCAGATTCTTAAACATTAAATGCTATTGTTTAGTTATGCTTTAAAATGTATGTAACAGACATAAAATACACTGTAGGCCCATATACGTGTGTGCATTTACGGTTCAGTAACTGAAGTTACTGTGCAATATGGGCGCATGTCTACATGTGCACATCCATACTGCACAATAAATATGGTGATTTATCCTGACTTGAGCATAAATTTGATACCTGCATCATGCAGGTATCGAATTTACACCTGATCAGTTATTGTGCAATAATGCACGTGTAGATGCCTTACTGTGCAGTAACACTGTGTGTGGACTGATTTATGATTAACTTTAGCACCAAGTCAGACCACACACAGAGTCAATGTGCTTTAATGCCTGCACGTGTAGATGCCAACCTATTCCCACACAGTAAGTTTACGCCAGCATAAATTCATATGTAGATACACTCAGTATGTATGTGCATATTAATCAAGATCAAATTACCAACATTATTATTTATTGTATGCATCATTTGGGAGCTTGCACATCAAGATGTGCTAAATGCTGCAATAACATAGGTAGAAAGAGTCCCTGTCCCAAAGGACTGACCACATTCCCATCCCCCTCAAAAAAAAGGGATCTGGATAGGTTACAGGGGTGGGCAAACAGGAACAGGATGTGTTTCAAGACGGACAAGTGCAGGGTGCTGCACTTGGGTAGTAGGAACCAGCAGCACACTTATACGATGGGGAACTCCCTACTTGAGAGCACGGAGGCGGAAAGGGATCTTGGTGTCATTATTGACTCCAAGATGAATATGGGCCGACAATGCGAGGTCATGGTTGGCAGGGCTAACCGGACCTTGTCATGCATCCACAGGTGCATCTCGAGTAGAGCCAGGGAGGTGATCCTCCCCCTCTATGCGACGCTGGTCAGGCCGCAGCTGGAGTATTGTGTCCAGTTCTGTGCGCCCCATTTCAGGAGGGATGTGGACAACATGGAGAGGGTCCAGAGGAGGGCCACCCGCATGATCCGGGGACAACAGGGCAGACCCTACAGTGAGAGACTGCGGGACCTGAACCTATTCAGCCTCCACAAGAGAAGGCTGAGGGGGGACCTGGTGACCGTCTATAAACTCACTAGGGGGAACCAGAAGGGTTTGGGGGAGACGCTGTTTCCCCTAGCCCCCGCTGGCATAACAAGGAGTAATGGGCACAAGTTGATGGAGAGGAGGTACAGATTGGACATCCGAAAAAACTACTTCACAGTTAGGGCGGCTAGGAGCTGGAACCAACTTCCAAGGGAGGTGGTGCTGGCCCCTACCCTGGGGGTCTTTAAGAAGAGGCTGGATGCCTACCTGGCTGGACTCATTTGAGTCCCGTTTTTGTTTTTAGGGTTTTTTGTTGTTCTCCCGCCCTGGCGGGGGGTCGGGCTAGAAGATCTATTAGGTCCCTTCCGACCCTAAAACTATGAAACTATGAAACTATGAAAGAAAAAAATACAAACTCTTGGAGAAAAGTAATACCATATTTTTCACGCAACACAGTCTCACAAATAAGATGCACGGCTTTTTTTTTCTTTCTTCATTCTGCCTTACCCAAAATAAGTTTTCCAGAGTCATGGCTGCACAGAGCAATGACAGAGCCTGAGCTTCAAAACACTCACCTTCCCTTTCATGCTTAAACAAGAGCTGAAACAGTAGCTACTGCTGAAGTTTGGTCACCATGGGTGGATCTATTACCCTTAACACTGCTAAAAAGCATTCTGCAAGACTATGAAATAGGAGAATAGAGACCAGGAGTAGCTAAAAGAAAACAAAAATATGACAAAAAAGTTAGCATGATTAGCAGAACATCGAGACCATTCAAAAGGAGTTATATGGCAAGCTATCAGCTGTTTCTTTGTATGGACTCAGTGGCCTAATGACAAAGGGCTGATTTTTGGAGCCAAAAAATTTTGGTTCAAGTCCTACCTGTGTTGAAACTTTCAATTGACGGTGTAAATTAAAAAGGAGAGATGATTGTTAACAATTGTAGTGTGAACAACAATAAGCCATTATGTCAACTCTCTCAGCTGCCTGAATAGAAATGCTACTACAGCTGCAAGCAGGAATCAAAGCTGTATGGTTGTATTCCTGGCAGAAAATCAGTCTCCCCTGTTAAGACATGTACCCTGATTATGGAGGCTGATTTTTTAATGAAAAAGTATGTGCGGTATGTGAGTAAATACAGTATCATCCCTATATTACAGGCTGAAAACTGTGTGAAACAAAAATAAAGTGACTTACATAAAGTTATACTGACTGTCTGTCTGATAGTCAAGAACTGAATTCTGATATGCTGAGCACTAGGCTTGTACCCTAACCATAAGGTCATTCTTCTTCTCAAAAATTGTAATATTCCTGAAAATATGCACCTGGCGTGATATTATAACAAACTGTCTTATATTCTTTCCCATCATCTCACTCTCTGCAAAAGCATAACACATTGAAAAGAAAATAAATGTGAGGTATTGGAAGTTTTGATTACCTATCCAGTAATTCAAAATATCTAAGGAAAGTTGTTTCTCTCTCTCTCTAAGACTATTTTACTCATTTTAACTGATGTTCTGAATTTTTAGGAATGCAGTAACTGTTGGCTGTGCCTCTGTACTATTTTCTGTAGTAACTAAGAAGGACCTTCAGCGTATGGGATAGTGTACATATTGAAACTAGATTCAGAAGATGAGAGACAAAAGCGGGCCCAAAAAAAACAGTAGAAATTCCTTGGCTGGTGATTCACAAAATATGATGATGAAAGCTGGTGAATACAACTCTAGATAGTAGTCCTTTCCCAGTATATTTACGTTTTGCTTAAAATACTTTCATGTGAAAATTAAAAGTTTAGGCAAATTATTGACACTCCAAATGACAGAGTCCACTTCCTCATAACTTATAAGCCATAGAACTCATCTAAAATGAAAATAAAATATTTTATATTGCAAAACAGCTTTGGGAGATTGATGACAGGTTTTTTGAAAGATGTATTTTCCAATTGACAGACAGACAGACACATGTGCATATATATTAGTAACTGCACATTAGTGATGAGTGAGTGAATCATTCTCAGTGAATATTGTCAGAGGAATTCAGCCTTATGGAATGTCAGATAATAATTTTCTCACATTTTGTTCACTGTTAAAATTATTTAACACCTTTCATTATGAATTTTATTTTCTCTGTGCTTTTTTTTTCCCTGCAGCTTGATCAGGAACAGTTCTCTAAAAATATTCAATTCTTAATATTGTCTTCAGTTTTGATTTTAAACTTTAATTCCAATAAATACTCAGACACAGGGTTCCAATACTTTCTTTAAAAAAAATATTTGCACCAGATATATTGATTGCTCAACTGTTCCCAGAAAACAGATATAAATGAATCATTAATTTGGCTGAATTAAATTCATTTAAATTTTTTAGCTTTCCACTTGAAGGGAAAAAAAATTGCAATAATTGCCTAACTCAAGCATACAGGGGCATGAATGCTCTACATAACAGAAAAGGTAAATGTCATAACCCAATGATTTTTAGTGCCTCGGCACATTGGAATTTTCCCGCCACATGGAGCTTTCTTCGCACAGTGGATTTCTCAGCTGCAGAGAGAAATCCCCGGTGCAAAGAGCTCCCGCCACACATATGCAAATTAGTGTCCCACTATTGGTCAATTCTAAATTATTCCTACGTGACGGCTAGCAATTGGCTCACTAGCCGTATAAAAGGTTAGAGCAATTTCCACCCAAGTTGGAGGACTCCACAACCATCTCGTGGGGAACTCTGAGCGCGCTGTGGAGCCTAGCAAACTCCGCGTGTGTCTTGGAGGAGGACATAAAGGTCTGATCAGCTTTTAGCCACTCCCCGTCATAGTGGAAAATTTGACGTACCCCCGTGTGAAGCGCTCGTGGAGTCGTACATCGACAACTCATCTCGGTTCGGTTCGGAAGAGATCTCACTTGTGTTTGTTTGTGTGCAACTGCAACTCAAGCAAGTTTCCTTCCTGCACTGTGACCATCGGCAGTGTAAGTAAAGCTTTCTTTGTAAAACTAATACGCTTCCGTGCCTAACTCTACTCCGTCGTGGAAAAACCCCGATCCAAACCATCCTGGCTACATAATACATTCATTTATGACCTGAAGAGAATGCTATAAGTATATGGGGAGTGGAGGGAAGGCCAATTCAGGGTCATATATTCTCAGCACCCATACAGCCTGAAAGCGTTTGGTATTTAAATTGGACAACCAGGAACCAAACTGAATCTACCAACTCATTCCAGTAGGCTTTTGGACCTCAAATTGTAATAACCACTAAACTATAATTGAAGTTTTAAGGAAGAGAAGAAAGGGTTAGTTGGGTTTTAATTCTTTTATTACAAATTATCACAATAATATATAGAAAAGGAAGAATCTTATATGTATAAGGAAGGCCTCATAATCACACAAGTCACAGAGCCAGATGGCTTCTCTGTACTTATGGTGAGAATTTTCAATGCCTACTAAATAAAGAGTAATTTTAAGTAGCATTTTTACAATTAAACTTTATTCATCCTGTGAACTTGAGGTTGAAGACCTATAGAAGTTTCTTAATGAGCTACAGTTAATTTTTTTCTCTAGTCCTGATCAGCATGACTATAAAAGTTCCTAATATATTTAATTCTTACCTGTTAACAGTTGACATTGTCAAAAAAAACCTCTTTCACAGTTACATTCCAATACTATGAAACACACAAGGCATTTTTTGCTGCCTAGAGAAAAACAGAGCCCAAGACTGGGTGCTGGTATAAATACCCTTGTGACAAGTCCCATGCATTTGTTTTCCCTAACCTCTGAGAGTCTGATTACCTTTTCACTTTTTCCAATTTTCCATCTTACTTACATTGGTGTAAGTTAGTTCAGAGTTCAGACCCTATTCCTAAAAACTAGAATACAACCTATTCTTTCAACTTTATATAACATCCTTGCTGCCAGAATCCCCATTTGTCCGCATTTTGTCACACCTACTTAATGCATTAACTTGGAAGCAGAATCTCAGCTCCTTCCTCTGGTACTTGGAGTGCCCAGCTTTGTGAGCCTGCAGTTAATTATTTTGTTGTTTATGGGTGCCACAAAGGAAAACTCTGATGGCACAGTCTACTACACTAATGTTTTCTGCTTAACTGCACCTACTCATTGCCCTTCAGGACTGAGAGTTATACAAATCCCTCCTACTCTCTTCCACCTAGGAAAGTCTCTCATCACACAGGGACAGTGAAATGCTTCTAGATCATAGTAAAGCTGAACAGGTCATTTTCTTGACAGAAAAAAAACCAAAAAAAATTAATAGAAGAGGTGTATTTGGGTCATCACAGCACCTGTCAACCTAAGGAAAAGGCATTACAAGGCAGCAAACATACAAAAACATGTATGTCCCCAGCTCATCTTTGCACAGTAGAAGACCCCTACAAGGGTATGAAAGGTTTGGATGAGATATACCAGAATGGCTGTGAGTGAGGAAAACGGAAAACACAAGAGACAGAATGGATGAAAATGTAAATGAAGAAGAGGTAACAACCATCATTAGTACACTATACTGCATTCAACAGTATGAGTGCTTTCATGAAGATGGATTTCCAGGCTACGAACAAGACATTATAGATATATCAAGGACAGGCTATGCCTAATATGAGATCCAATTTCAAGCAAAAATCCCAGGGAACAAAGGATCTGGAGTGGGGAATCTGTGTCAGGGCCCAAAGTGTGGATGAAAGTGGAAGGGACTAAGAAGAAGGGGAGGGGCAAATCAGAAAGAGTCAGCTATGTAAGAACAGTTCAATGATGGCTAACCTTTAGGTTGCAATATCTTTTCCCCCTGCTGTCATTTTTATCTCCATGTTTAATCCTTTCCCTTCTACTCTGTTTTCATAGTCCTGCATGGACTTAGTATCTCCCCCTCCTTTTTTTTTTATTTGTTCCCTTCAGCTGCTCCTCTCTCTCCCATTACAAATTTGTCCCCTCAACCACCACCTCACACACACACCTCAACCACCACCTCACACACACACACTTCCCTCAAATCCCTACTTGCTTCAGTTTTCTCTTTTCCTCTGGTTCCTGTCCTACAGCTCTCCCTTCCTTTTCTTTACAAATTCAGTTCTCTCTCCTTTCCTCATTTTCCCCTTCCCTGGCTGCTCTGTTATTTCTAACTCCTACTTCTTTCCCCATTTTAATTCTCACTGTCAGGCTGCTCTTTAATTCTTCCTCTCTGCCTCCAGGATCTCTCTCTTCATTCTGCAACATTCAAACATTCACACTCAGCCACACAACTCCACCCAGACAACCCTGCCTCCCCATTGCCACCACATATACCCCAGACTCCTCCATCCTCCTCACTCAACACATCTTTCCCGTGAAGTAGGGATAGAAAACATTTTCCCCACCATACAACAGGCTGCTAAAATGGAAGGCCTGGGTACCTGAGGAGAATCCGTTAGGTAGGGAAGATGGGGTTTGAAACTGAAGAGCCAGTTGGAAACTCCAACTCCCAAGTAATCCTCTGACAGATCAAAGTGCTGTAGCAATGCTGACTAAGCTCTGCTATTTCCCTTCTGATCACAAAGTAGGTGGGAGGATAGCTGGCACTTGCCTTGCACAGTTATCCTTTCCCTATGCCCTAACAGAGTGGATTCTGTTACTTTCAGTAAGTCGGATCAGTGAGTTTGTATGAACATGACCATACCTTAAAGATTTTTTTTAAAGAACAAAAATAGAAAGAGCCAAATTCTACCCTCAGTTAAATCCTTATAAATCTGTATTAACTTCCCCAAATTGAGTGAAGCTATTCCAAATGTGGGTCCAGTCCCCCATAAATGTCCACCCATCTATAGTTCCTTTTGACTTCAGTGTGCATTAAGAATACTAAGTAATGTGCAGCGAGTACCCAGCCCATGGAAGACACAAATAGGTAGATATGCATTAGGCATTAAACATGCAATATGGCCATAGCTGAAAGGGTATAAAACATTCAAAGTAAACTTGTAATATATGGCAAAAAAAGTAGGGAACAAAAGAGACAGATGAGTTCTTTCCTGAAAGCTTCATGATAGGCATTGAGTTGCAAATAGTGTAATTTATTGTAAAATTAGGTACCAATTACCATTTCTGTTTTCTTAGTTATTGTCTGAAATACACCCATGATCTACATGATAATGAGACCTTCCTAATTTTTCCATTACAGGTAATTTTTCCTGAGGCTTATAGAAGCAGTTTTTTGAGCTCTACTCTTAGAAACATAAGTGGACATGACAGTTTGTTGTATTCTCCAACCTACTCCACATGCAGCGGATGCAGGCTGTGGCCGTGTGGGGGTAACTTACGAAATCTCTCTCCCTAGGGCTCATCTGCCACACCTTGATGTAATGGAAGAATGAGAAGTTAATTCCCCACCGAGATAGGTTGTAGTAAATCACTGCAAAAACAGGATAAAAATATTGGTTTATTAAAAATTGGTTTTTTTGTGAATTCCCAGCAGGTTGTAGATAACCCCAGCTGTTCTCACAATGCACGGTCTTCCTTCGCCCTCTACCACCGTGCAACCTGCTTCCCTGAGCCTGTTGGCTCACCTCCAGTCTCTCTCTCTCTCTCTCTCTCTCTCCTTCCCTCACAAGTATCAGTGGATTCTTCCTCTGTGGGACCTTCTCTCCACCTGAGGATCAATCTATTAAGTAGCTCCCCTCTCCTTCTCACCTATTTGCTTCACTAGTTGCTGTGGTTACCTTCACCTGGTCAGCCTGTCATATCAGCGATCCATTCCAGCACCGGGTTTGCCGCTCCTGGCTTTCCCCGCTGACTCTCCTCACTCTAGGGCCCAGAGGGCAAAGAATAGCCCCCTACCATGAACTTTAATAGCCACTGGCTCTTAATCAGGCAACATTTACTCCTGGTGTGATCCCTCTCCCCAACTGTGCCTACTAAGTAATTAACCTTGCCCTGTCCCTGACCTGACTCTCCCCACATTCACAACTTCGTAGCACTAAAGGAACAGAGCTGTTCCTTGCCCAGTTAGACAAGCCATGTGAGGACAAATTACCCTCTTCCTGGGACTTAGCTTTGTTGTTAATACACATAAAAGCAGATAAGCCAACTTTGAGAACTTCTTTACAGGACATCCAATTTATTCTGGTAGATGGATGCTCCCACCCCTTTGTATTTTATGGACTCAGGGTAAACCTTCAGCAAAGTCAGCTTCCTCATTAGTTCCAATTCCTGTTAAGAGGGTGGGTCAAGTAGAAAAGGTCCTGTGCATGGATCATAGATCCTAACATTTTGTTACAAGGGCCTTTATTTGTTTTATTTCAAAGTAGATGCTGACTAAGCTTACTTGTGCCCTTCAGATTCATGGCTTAATCTATCAATGTAAATAGGCTACATTCAGTGACTTCAATATCAAGTGTTTCCCATACACTGAAGAACTACCTATAAACAGTGTTATTTTCCAGCCTTGGCACTTCCTGTCCTTAATTTATTAGATTTAGTCAATTAAGTGGGGACCATACCTCAATAATAAGGATTATTTGAAATTCTATGTGGCACTTCTTTTCTGATTAGCACCTGCTTAATACCCTAGGAAGATGCACTGCAGTCTTTTGCATTCTAAAGATGAGGCTTTGTCGATGAAACAGAAAGCCAAGGTCCTAATCACTTCTACCCATTAAAGTTCCAAAGTACTCTTCATGATGATTAGTAGTGGGCCAGCTCTGCAGCCCCAAAAACTGGCACAAGAAGTAAGGTGTGGTTCCAACTTTTATACAAAAAATCATAGGGGTTAGGGTCACAAGCCAATGTGCCAAAGGGAGGGAATGGGTAAAAGGTAAAGAAACATCAACATCATGGTAACATACACTCAGCTCTTTAATCCCCCCCACCCCAACACACACACACACATCCCCAAATTAGACTTTAGTCCCTAGCGCACTGAAACAGCAGCCTGCAGTTGCCCCCAAATCTGAGTCCAGCTCCTTCAATCCACAGCGTTGGCTAACTGAGCCAGTGAGATCTCCAGCTCCACTGTGCACTCCTCTGTGTATATCTGACCAGGTTCCATGTTCAGGCTGTTCTCTCTTCCCTTTACTCCAGTCTCAAACTTCTTCTTCCTCTTTTTCTTGCCCCCTCAGTCCCTGGGGGTTTCTGGAGTTGTAGTCCAAATTAACAAACATCATAACTCTGCAGGCTTCCCCCTGGTTCCTCCTGCTGCTACACATATTAGATTCATATTACAGTATGTAGGTTAGTAAAGCTATTATGGCCAGATTTCAAAATTGATAACTACTTTCTATTGTACCTACTTCTACATAGGGATCTGTTGAAACATAAGGGGAATTTAAAGCCAATTTTGAATCCTGACCCTAAATTTCTATTATTTAACAGAATTGTCACAGAATATCCCAAAATAATATCCTGGTGGGTGAAATAATCTCTATATAGCCAATACACAGTAGCCTATACATTTCACTGAGATCCCTTAGGATGAAAGACAGTAGGGGTGAAACCTAAGTCCATGAAGAGAACCAGCACCAAACTTATGTATCACTTTAGTCCATTTTAGGCCACGCATCAACTTCGTACTGCCACTTTTACTCAGGTGCATTTCAACCTTCATCAATATAAAATATTCACATTAGATATATTTGTACCAGTTACCAATGGCTGTGATGATGACTTGGTTCAATCAGTTTAGAGATCCTCTTTCTAAAGTAAACAAAAGTATGCCTCAAATCCTCACTAAGCTACTCATGCTACTATTGTGGTGGAACAACTCCCTGTTCACTTTTGCAGCCAACTTTTCCATAGTATTATTCAAGAAAATGAAACAACAAGTATCTTTTTATTTAAGGAATAAGAAAGACAATCAAAAGAAGTTTAAATTTAATGTATAAGAAGCTGAGAAACCTTGAATAGTGTGAGAGGAATCTCTTCAACATTGCATTTCTAGGTAGCTGTCCAGCTTATACAGTCATGGGCTAAGTACAAACAGTCAAAACGCTGGAGGCAGAATCATTTTAATCTATGCAGCTCTCTCTAAACTGTGTAGATTGGGCCATTAAGAAACAAAATACATGTTCACTCATCAGTTGGCAAGGCAGAAGTTCAATAGACTGGTTTAACCTAAATCCATTAAGTCTGACACTCCATCCATCCAGGTTTACTTTAAACCATCTTCAGCCATTTTGAAACCAATTTATGTCCACTGCACTTCTGTTCTGTTCAGTGGCAATGCATAGGGGATGCACAGGGGTGCATGTGCACCCCCTGAGAGCACTGGTGCCCCCCCTGATGGCCATGCTCACCACTTAGGTGACAGGCAGGGGGGCAGGTGGGAGCAGGGTCACCAGGTGAAGTGGCCACACTCCCAAGTGGTGCACAAGTGCTGGCCGGGCAGCGGGCCACCAGCAGAAGCAGCCGCAGCCACTTCTAAAGCCACTTCCACTTTTTGGTGAGTGAGATCAGCTGCAGGGGAACCCCGCCTCCTGCAACAGTGTGATTGGTAGCAGGGGGACCCCCTCTGGTTCAGCGTGATCGGGGGGGCACGTGCCCCCACTGACTCAAGAGGCACCAGTTGTCCATGGTTCTATTAGATGTTGAAACCCATTTCCAATCACTTACACAGGTTTATGTGTAGTGTCTGTACTGAGCCCAGACTTTTTAGACTCCGGACAAATCCTACCCATCTGATATCATACTCATGGCTCCAGTTAAAATTGGAGTCAGGGAGCAGCAAGGTGCGTCTGTCACCCACAAGTCTGCTGTGTTTGAGAAAGAATCACCCTACTAGATCACACTCCAGCATGTGGCTAGCTAATCTAGTTGATGTTAGAAGATGTGCTTCCGCTAGCCAGGTCAGCTTCCACTACGAGTCTGGTAGGGGCCCAGTCAGCCACACCAATGCAAATATACCAAATACCTCCATCTCTAAGGTCCAGACTTGCAACTTCACTTTACAGTGGATTCTATATCTTCAGCTGGGGGAGATTCAGATCAAAACAGAACCCTTAGATGAAGTCCACACTCTTTGTGTAGAGCTGACAGAGGTCTTCCTCCTTCCCTCTAGGGGCAGGCTGACCACTTACTCCAGGGTCATATCCTGCACTGTTCTTCCACCTTTTTACAAGTACAGGAAGAACAAAATCCATACATAAACAAATCCAGCCAAGAAACAGAACTCAGTATATAGAATAAAGGTTAAGAAATAAAAGGTAAGAAACATTGCCTTCCATGTATATAAATGACCTGGATTTCCCCCTTCTTTCTATAGGGAAAGTACAGAATTGCATCCTTTTCAGTCTTCTGACCTCTAGGACTTTACACTATTTCTCCATATTATTCTTTTAATAACCTGAAACACTGCATAGCTATCAGGACAGTAGGATACCAGGAGGCCATTACCTATACCTGCCATCAACTTTCCAGAAATTCGAATATTGTTCTCCTTAAAATACCCTCTTCAAATTGTTTGCTTTGAAGGCAATGTCTAAGACATGGGGGAGAAGTGCCCCACTGCCAATAAAAACTGTAAAACAAAAATCATAGAATTATAAAAATATAAGGTTGGGAGGGACCTCAGAAAGTGTAGTAGAAATCAGTAAGTGTACAAAAGAGAAAAACCCTGGGTGAGTTTCAATTTTATTTTTTACTTTGGAGAGAGTTTATGTAAAAATGTTTTATATTTTTCATGCTTGCGTAACAATAAATTATGTATATATACATAACATATACAATGCATAACATTTTCTGTACATATTCTCTTTTGTTATGATCAGGAATCCAGGTTTTCCATTAATCATAAAAATAAATGTGGTAAAATGTGAACTTCCTCATTTTAAAGAGAAAACCCCAGATTTTATGTTTTTAAGGAGAAAAATGCAGACCTCCTTTAAAAGAGAAAAACATGGTAAATGGCAGATTTCCCCTTGCAGGGGCTGTGGGGAGTGGAAGGATGATGATCAAGCATGGGGCGTCACGTATATGCGTGGGATTGAGGCATGCACAGTGAGGGAGGGAGGGAGTTGGGCAGGGGTGGGGTTAGAGCTGCTACCCAACTGGGGTGGTGCATGGTGCTGGGGGCTGGAATGCATAGCCACAGGTCATGGGTGTGGAGGAGGACAGAGCTGCAAGTGGCTCATCCTGGGGGGTGGATGGGGGCAGCTCCCCAACACAGTGCACATTCCTGGGGGATGGCATGGGGGGGGCATGCCCCTCAGATTTGTGCATGGGGAATGGGTGGCTACAGTCTGGTGGCTGCAGGCTTGGGGCTCCCTGCCCTGCTGCCCTCCCCCTTGGCTTCCACAGCCCAGCAGGTGAGACCCAGTGCAGCAGGGCAGAGTAGGGTAGGGAGGTTTGGTGCCACTGCCAGGAGCACCATGCTGCTATAGCAAGGCACCCCCTGACCACCCAGCAGCGACAGGGGCAGCAGTACAGAGTTGTGCACCCCACTGCTGCTGGGTGGGCAGGGAGCACCTCGCCATTGTGACATGGGACTCCAGGAAGTGGCACCAAGCCTCTCCACCCCACCCCACTCTGCCCTCTCATGCCAGTTCCCACCCACTGGGCTACAGAAGCCCTGGAGGGAGGGCAGCAGCTACTAGCGGAGGCCCTGGGAGTAGGGCAGCACCCTACCAGAGTGGGGCCCATGAGAGATGGCAGATGCAGGCTGGCATAGGCTGCCCTCCCCCATGGGGCCTCAATCTGGCCATACCATCTAATGGGGCAGAGGGACTCAGGTTCCATATTCCACTCCAGCCACAGCAGCCACCACCTCCCACAGCCAGTAGCCAGGGCTTGGGCACTGCTGGGGGAGGCAGAGGGCTGTGGACCTGGGTCCTTGGCCCTGTAGCCCTGGCAGTTGGGGGCCCCCTCCAGCAGGTTGTGGCTTTGTAGTGAGGGGCACCAGCAGGGCCAGGAGGCTGTGGCTTGGGAGTGAGAGGCAATGGCATGGGTACGGCACCAGCATATCAGGGCTACTCAGTGCCACAAAGCACTGGGGGGGACAGCTGCAGCTGGACCTGCATCCTGGTGAGTGAAGTAGGCAGGGAGAGCTCTTATTTTCCATGATAAAAACCCAAATCAAATGTCAAGATGTATAGGTATTAGAATTTATTTTATGATAGTGATTAAGGTACTGATAGGCTTCCAAATTTGCTTCAAAATTGCAAACATATCAATAAAACATTGTGTTCAACTGATATCTATGTAGCCTGGGTGTACACTCTCTCCAAATATAAGGGATAAGTGGCTAGGCCAGAGTGCTGTGAGAGGAAACTGTAATTATCAGCCAGTTCCCTCTGTCCCCTATAGAGAAAGGCCAGGACAAAGTATATCTTAACTATTTACAGGTTTATTGATATACACACACACACACACACACACACACACACAAACCCAAAAATTATATTAATAAATATATATACAATATATACTCTACATGTAAAACTATACTCTATAAAGGGTGACTGAGAAATGATGCCACCGCCAATGGCTTTAAACCCAACGCAGGTAAATAACTGATCTAAACCAGGTAAGCACAGGTGAGTCATACAATATACAATCTTTATACAGTACAATACTCTCTAAAAATGGAGACTCAAAGTTAGACTACTTCCAATACCAACTGTAACAGGGAGCCTGTAGCCCCATTACTGAGAGAAGTTAAAAGAAAGAAACTTACTTGATTGGCGGCTCCGCCCCTGAAGTCTTGCTGGACCTGCAGAATGCAGACTTCAGCCAGGTCCAGCAGGCTCTTCACCCTCCCCCTGCCAACAGTGCAGGGGGCGGGACCAGCCCCACCCAGTCCTTACCTGATTGGTAGTTGGGCTCCACCAATCAAAACAGAGATTTTCCAAGCCCATACAAGCCAGGCTGAATTGGGTCCGCGACACCTATATATATAGTGGTGTTTTATTTTAATTGCAGAAAAATACAGATTTGGGGGGTTTTAATGAAATAATTTGCCATTTTAATGAGAGAATTTATTATTTTTAAAACAGAGAAAACCTGGATCCCTGGTTATGATTACTGGTTTCTTTTATGTAACTATCATATTGGATGATAGGGGCTGATTTCTTAGCTCACTTAACCTCCTTTGTAATGCCCACCTCATATGTGACATAGTCTGTGAACTGTAGGTTGTACAGCATGTTAATCATGTATTATAAACACAAGTGGAGATTTTCAAAGCCATGCAAGGGACTGGGACACTGTTATTCCATTTAAAATGAGGGCACAATGTGTGGCTGAAACTCCTGCGCTGCTTTGAAAATCTCTAAAATACATTTTATAGTCTAGCTATAACTCTAAATATACAGACATAGGTCACTATATAGATAGATGGGAAGTGAATCAAGTCTGGTTAGAAATAATAAGCAGAGACAAAGTAATGGACCAGAATCGTTTATAGCCCCACAGGGAGCTGTCTATGAACAGGAAGTGCTTAGTACTGGCATGAGACAGAGGCAAAATAAAATTATTCTATTTAGCGCTGGTATCCTTCACCTGGATAGGAAGGCAAAAAAGTGCAAATAAAAAAGACATCAGAATAACAAATAACTGCAGAGAGTCACTCTGGACCTATTCTGAAACAACAGAATACACTTTAAAAAGCAGTAAAACCAATAAAAATCCAGTCATCTTGAAAAAGGAGAGTCTTAGCTGCAATAAAGGCAGTCAATAAAGAAGCTCTCTCATTTAAACATCAAATGCACATTGTTTTGCAACACCTGTTATTCAGCCATAATAGCTTTCTTAACCTGTCAAAGTGTTTAAGCTGAGGAAAAGAAATGGGCCTCCAGCTGTGCACTTCGGTGGAGAAAGCCTGTGCGAAGCGATATTAGTTTAATGAAATGTGTACAGATTGTAATTGTGGTAATAAGAGGGCAATTCCCCGAGGGGCAGTAGGAAGGCGGTGAGTGCAGTCAAGCAGAAAACAGAAGCTGCAGATTGAAGAGAGAGAGGGAGAGAGGGAGAGGGAGAGAGGCAGGCTAAAATCCTGCCAGTATGCCCCTGTCCTCTGATATACCCACACACTGTGAAAGGAGTTAAAGGATTCATCTTCAAAGAGCACCAAATGACCCCTTATTAAGTCTCAAGGAGAGTTGAACCCAAGGCTGCAGTGTTTTCCCTTTCTTTCTCTACAGCTCACTGAAGAATTCCCCTAGCATGAGAGGACAGCCTGAGTCACAGATTGCTACTGCTTATAATGTGGGCTCATAAATACAAACCAACAGTGAGAAGTAGAATAAGAAGGCAAAAAATAAACAAACCCATAGAATATTTCACCCTTTTACTGGTTCATTTTCTTAAGCATGCGTCTCTTGTGTTAAGAGAAATGTTCCCCTAAGTTATGTAAAGTGTTCCTTTGGGAGCATCAGGAGTAGGGAAATAAGAAGGAAATGAAACAAAGCATCTTGTGGGACTTTCTTTAGATGTCATAAAAAAAGATAAATGGAGAGTCTAAGCCCTGCATACAGAAATTACTTTGATGCTTGTTTTAAACTACATAGATAAGACCCAATTCTGCAAAACCCACTGGCTTCAGTGTACACTGAGGGCATCTACCATCCCACAGTATGGGTCTGAGAGACAAAATGTCCAATTCTCAGCATGAGTCAAAGCAAGCACTGGTCACATATGTACGTCAGAGCTACACAATTGCCATCCTTGGATTAAAAAGCAACAACTCTCTAAGAGCACAATACTCCACACTCTTATTCCCTGAGTGGACCTTGTTACCATAATGAAGCACTGACTGCCAAGAACCTTTGTCTCTAGACCTATCCCTCCCTCTCTCCAAGTGTGAGTAGCTGAGGAGAAGTCAGAAGCATCCTACAGAAAGTGGGAAACAGAGTTTGTGGTATGACAGAACAGGGAGAGGAAAAAGAATGATGCAGGGAGAAAGAGACATGGCATGCAAACACCCAGGAAATGTGGAAAAAGAGACACTAGCTGGATCAATAGCATGGATGAAGCTAGGTGGAGAAAAAGAGGCTTTTTCACCACCAGAAGAAAAAAATACACACACACGCACACATATATATGTCTATGTGTACATAAATATGTATATATATACACACACACACACACACACACACACACACACACACATATATACATATACATACATATATATAGTACACATGATGCAAAATATTTCTCATAGTAAATAAAAAGAAGTGCAACAGGGGGCCCAAACCCTGTTACTCAGGTATAATGGAAGGGGAGGAGAAGGGATTGTAACAGAGAGCCAGAGGGTTCCTGCTACTTTAAGAGGGCTCAGCAACCTAACCTGGCTTAGTGGAGCTGCAGGAGGGCAGGATGGCCCTTCATTAAGAGGGAGAAACCTCTGGGCTGAGCTGGGAAAGGCATGTGACAAAAAGGGAATGGCTTCCAGGGCCAGGGTCTGATACAGAGCGGACAATCTGACTCTGCATGCTGGAGAGAGAGGAGCTCCTGGGTGAGATGCCTGCAGGCACCTGAGCTGTTCCCTGGACCTGCCAGGAGAGAGCTAAGGGGAGCTTATGGCCTGTAGTCAGGTAAGGGTAGGTTTTTAGTTGGGAAACAGTGTCTTATATTTATGTTGTGATTTAAGTTTGTACCAGTGGGCCAGAGGTGGCTATAAGGGGTTAAGAGGAAACCACAGGGGTGCTGTAGGGGCACCCAACATAAAGTCTTGCCCTAGGCTGGGAACACTACAGGGGTAGATCTGAAGAGAGAGCAGCTTTGCTATAGGTCAGGAACACTGGGAAGGGAGGGGGAACTAAGAGCAGCCTTTCCATGGGTCAGGGATGCCAGGGGGGCTCAGGCTAGGTGTAAGACAGGGCTGATAGCCCTGGGAACCACAGACACAGTAAGGGCTGAGGCCAAGAGAGCTGGGTCTAAATCAGTGGGGCAGGGCTGGAGGCCTGTAGCCATAGAAAATGGGGGGCGGGCAGCAGAGGGAGGCGAGGGGAGGAGAACTTAAAGCCAAGAGAGCTGAGGCCTCTACACAAAGACTGAACACTGAACAGAGTAACACCTAGGAAGCACTGCCTTAGCTATAGGGGTAAATGGAGGGCACAGATGTAGTCCCTAAGGTAAGCAAGGACTAAAGGAATGAGTTTTGAAACAGGAAGGCAGATTGACAGACTGACAGAGCACCCTAGGCTCATCTTGGGCAGCCTGCCTCATTATCTTTTAACATCAAGGCATGGCAGAGAGGAAGTAGGGTAAGACCCTGGGAGACCAGAGTGGGAACCAGGCAGGATCAGGGCAGCCCTAGGGGGCATCACAGCAGCCCTTGGGTGCCATCCTGTTACAGGAAGTGAAAGGAGAAGCCAAAGATGCTGACGTAAAACAAGCTGCTTAATAGGGCTGTGTGAAACAGCACCATTTCATTTTGACTTCCATGTTGCCATTTCAGAGGAACAGTGTTTCATTTTGTTGTTTCTTTTAATTTTGAAGCACTGTTCCATTTCATTTAGTTGAAACTGTTTCGCTGTTTTGACGCATTCCGACGTTTCGCCCATAGGCTATAATGGGGAATAATGAATATGCCTAAAACTTTGTCATTTCGTCCCTGATTTGGATGAAAATTGAAGAGATGGTAGCCCCATCTGAGGGAATGAAGCTTCCCATGTTTCAAGGAGATACGTGCAGAGGTTTCCTAGAAACTGCACCTCAAATTGTTCAAAGCAAAACTCATGGCACTTGCTGGCAGTGGCAGCCTGTTCTCACCCAGTGTGCAGATCTGGGGGCCCACAACCCCAGGAGGGCTGTGGGGCTATGCTGGACTCCTCCCATGGGTGCAGGCCCCCAGATATGCATGTAGGATGACAGAAGGCTGCCCCTGCTGCCTGGGACCAGCGTGGGCTCGCACCCCTGGGAGGTGTCTGGCACAGCCCCACAGCCCTACCAGGGGTGCCGGGCCCTGGATTTGCATGGCAGATACCAGGAGGCTTCCTCTGCTGCCTGGGACCAGCAGCAGCATCAATCTTACCCAGCACTGGGCACAGGCTGTGCCCAGCACCATTCCCAGGCAGCAGTGGCAGCCTCCTCTCATCCGGCATGCATATCCTAAGCCCGCACCCCCAGAAGGGCTGCCAGGCTGTGCTGAATTCCCCCCAGGGGTGCGAGCCCCCAGACCTGCACGCCAGATGAAAGGAAGCTGCCGCTGCCACCTGGAACTGGCAGTAGCATCAATCTTCCCCAGCGCTGGGCACGGGCTTCAACCAGTGCTAATCCCACATGGCAGCAGCAGCCTCCTGTCATCTGGCGCACAGATCCGGGGGCCTGCACCTCTGGGAGAGCTGTGGGGCTATGCCAGGCTCCTCCTGGGGGTGTGGGCCCCCAGATCTGTGCACCGGATGAGAGGAGGCTGCCGCTGCCACCTGGGACCGGCACTGAAACCAAGTAAGACCAGCTTTGAAACTCAAAATGTTTCAAAGCTTTTGAAACATTTTGAGTGCCCTCATTTCATTTTGAAGCTGTTTTGAAGACTTTTGTTTCATTTCAATTTTGCTGTTTCAAGCTCAAAACACATCAAAACAGCTTTGAAACAAAACACCTGGCGAAATTTCGCACAGCCCTACTGCTTAAGTACAATTAGCACATTAACAAGGGCCATCACTGTTCCCGACCTTTATATTTCCAGCACTAAACAGTCTTATTTCTGGTCCCTTTACATTAGAGCCATCAGAGGCTTCCTGTTACCGCTTAGTGACATTAGTGAGCAGTTGATCTGTATTTAGCCTATCAGATGGCACTTGGAAAAAAGCTTCTGGGTCTTTTAATTCATTTTCCTGACTGTAAGGAATAGCTCACAATGTGATGGCTGTAATTAGCTAGGACAATGTGGGGAACACAGCTAAAACGTACATCGAATTAGATTGACTGAATTTGCCTATGGATAAATCTATGTCATTGTCACAGACATCACAAGCTACTCACTACATGCCTTCAAAACTTTGGTGAGGAGAGCTCTTCAACCAAATCTAATTTGGGCCACAAAGCTAGCAAAACTTTTAATTTGAAAGGGACTGCAGAGTGGGAGAGGAACATAGGGGGAGCATTTTTTTCCTGGATCTTATTTAACGATGGTTTAGAGAATTGTTCAGACTGCCCCAGCTGAGGCCTCGTATTGTGATGTGACACCATCACCTTTCATCAGTCACATCCCTTTCTGATCCGTGATGTCATGTAGAACAATGTGACTGATGCAACCTGACATGCAATGTCACGATGCCAACTGCGCCAGCTGGGAAACTGCAAAAAAAACAAGCTTAAGAAAAGGGCAGTTTTGATGAGAAAAATATCTATTTTTGTTAAAAAGGTTTTGCTGCCTGCAAAAAAACAAGCAGGCAAGCAAAGAGACACAGAAAAAAAACACGGTCAGAATGAGAACCGTTTGATAAACTTATGTTCCCCTGAGTTATTACTGGGGTTTGGCAGATCTTTCTGTACAGAAAGGAGAAATAGAACAGTGAAGTTACACCCACCCTCTGCTGCTTTAGAAGCTGTACCAACATATACATTGGCTCCCCATCACTGTAAAAAACTGCATTAGTAAATTTAGCATTCCCAAAAAGGCACACTAGTATCCCTGGCCTAAAATACAGGCGTAGTTCACACATATGTACACAATCACTAGGAGAGAGGCAGCTCATCTCTACAATATCACATGCTTTGATAAATAAGAACTAAGCAGAGACTGATGAATCCATTTTTACTTGAAAGATGTAAAAGAATTTAAACTTAATATTCTAATCCAGTGGCGCTCAACCTTTTGACCCCACGGGCCGAATGAGTGGCACAGGGATGGTCTGTAGGTGGGATTGGATCCATACCCCAGAATCGGCCCCAAACATCTGAATCCGGACCCCCACTGCCTCCACCCAGCCCTGTGTGCTGGGATCAGGGTCCTTGGGTCCCTGGGACCCGTTGCAACCTCTGCCAGACTCTTCAAGCTGGGATCAGCACCCTGGGACCCCTCATCACCTCCACTTGGCCCCATGCACTGGGATTGTGCATCCCATTGCCTTGAGTGCCAATTCTACTGTGCAGGGACATGGCCCATGGGGCTCTCTGTAGGTCAAGTGACAAGATGCCAGGGGCTGGATCTGGCTGCAGGCCAATGACTCGGGTCCCTGCTTGAAACTACTCATGAAACTCTATACCACTCCATCACTAGTGTCCTTCAATAAGGGTATATCGATATACTTAGCTATGCATCTATACTGAATCTGGTGGTGAGCATAGAGATGAGAGGGCAAGTAGCAGTAGTGATAATCACCCCATGGGTTCTAGAGCCACACTGATAATCCAGTGGACTCAGAGAGCTCACTGTGCCTATACTACACAGATGAAAGGGGATATGACTATTCCTCCCCTCCTTCTCCTGAATCCACCCATGTATACATCATACATATTCATAATGTGTGTGGGGTGGGATGGGGTCAGCTGAGGGGGAGGGAATCATAGACAGTGACACCAGCACAAATCTAGATACCAGCTGTAAGGTACTTATTTGGAAGGCAGGTGCTTTGTGGTGGAATTGAATAGATGTTATGTTAGTTTCCCATGATTTTTTTCAAGCTTGTGGAAGAACCATTAGAGCTGTGCCATCCTATAATAACCTCATAAGGGATCTCTGAAATGCAAAGCTCTCCCAGCATGAACTTTCCATGCCTGACACTAGAGAGACCAGAAATATGTTGTACATTTAGTCTTGCTTTGAAAAACATCCTTGAAAACAGTAACACTTCTTTAGGCTCTATTAATGTTCCCAAATATCCTAGCACTCTCTTGGGACAGACATTCAAAATGCCTGAGGTGGAATCAATCCAATTTACACAAGTTTCTGGAAGAGGTGTAGGTTAGTTCAGAAGCAAACAAAACACATGTTCAGTCTTCGGTGGGAGGGTATGCAGGCTGCCTAAACCAGCTTTGGCCAGCAGGTTGGGGGCACTTCTGCACACTTCCCAGTGGGCTCCCTGGGCTGCTTGAGACTGCTGAGCACAGCTGAATGGCTGGGCCATCCCTGATTGGCTTCAGTCAGGCAGTGGAGACACCCATGACTGCCCATCCCTTGTGGCCTGGTCATACTCCCCACGGGGCGCCTTCTCGCAGGGAGCATGGGGATCCCTGGGTGGGCTCCCACGCACCCACCCAGGGACCCTCATTTCCCCACATGTGGGCATAGCCCCAGGGGGCCTGGTCAGGCTGCAAGGCACAGCTAAGCACTCCTTACCCCCACCTTTCCCATCATTGTCAGCTACTGTGCTGACTCAGCTCTGTGACAGCGTGGAGGCAGGGCTGGCTGGATGCTTGGTTGAAGCAGATGAGCATGGGCTGAGTGCTACTGTGCCTCCCTATAAGAGTGGGCTAGCAGGGTGCCACAAAGGCACCAGGAATGCTGGCAGACAGCAACCTAATGTGAATCAATGGGGGATCTAATACAGGTGTTCTATTCCCCAGTCTCACCTAAATTAATTAAGTCTGAGTGCACATAGATTCAGGTTTATCTTAGACCGGGTTCCACCATTTTTAAACCAGTCTATACACACCAAACTTTTGTACTGTTAGACCAGTTTCCAAGATCTTATACCAGTAAAAGTGCAATGTCTGTACCTGGCCTGAGTCACTACAGCTAGAGGGGAGACCCAGGTGCCTAGAGGAGGAACCAGAAGTCAGAGTCACTGTAGGGATACAGAGATACTGTGCTTAGTGATAGCTCTTCCATGGTGAGGAGCAAAACCTCGTCCTCCCACATACGGGCATACAATTGGGAGGAATTAGCCCAAGAAAACTCAGGCTTTTCCTTACAGAAAGTCTCCTCATGCATTTAGGCCTGGGTTAGCATACTTGCACAGAGGCTTTCTGAGCCACAGAAGCTCAGCTAATGGTGCTTCAGTTAAAGCTCCTTCAGTTAAAGCTCCTTCAGTAAGTCACATTAGTCAAGTGTGCCCCGTTAAAGTGATTTAACATACCTGAGGTGGCTGTAGAGACATTTAACAAAAGGTAGGCACATCTGCAGTGCTTCAGTGGTGCTGGAGCAATTTAGAATGTTTGAGCAGCACTTGCTCCTTTTATTCCTTCTGTTTTCTTTTTTCATTAACTACCTGAATGCCAGCTTCTAAAAAAGAAACTGGAACATGAAATATAAAAGTAGTAGCATCGTTTCAACAATAAGGTTGAGAAGCCAAGCTCTCAGATGCCAGGAGATTCCCAAATCTATGGTTTCTTCCACATGCTCGGATAGACTTTAACCTACTGAGCCATCTTTTCTAAAGCTGGTCTCTTATTTTTGAACCTTCAATTATTAGCTAGAGAAAATGCAGTCATTTGGATGCCTGAGTGACTGCTTGCAGACATACTAGGCACTCAGGCTTGGAACTGACAGGAGCTACACCTGCTACTAATTTGTCAGTAAAAAAGATAAGACTAAGAAAGGTCAGGTTGAAATTTTGGCACACTGCATACAGTTCTTTGTACTCCTGTTTTCCTTGTTAAATGCAGATCATAATGTACAGCGATTACTCTCTGAGCACATCTACATGAGATGTTTACTACAGAGCTGCCTAGTTAGCTCCGTAGTAAAGTCTCAGCTTCTCCACATACAGCCCTATTAAGCTGTAGTAAACTAATTACCTTTGCCATAGGTTAGTACTTATAAACACAAATATTATCCTATGGTGGTGGTGTTTAGTGAGCAGCAATGGATGTGTAGACACTGGTGGGGCTGACTGGGGCACAAGAGTACTTCAGTGAGGGGGCTGCCTGCTGACTACCCCCACACCAGAGCACCTTCATGCCCCAGTCAGCCCCTCTGCAGCACACTGAGCTGGGTCAGAGCACACCTGGGCTGACGGTCTCACCCCCCAGGCTCCCTGCCAGATGAGGCTGCTTCAACCTGGCTCAATGTGCAGCATTTCCAGGCGCACATATAAACACAACACCCAGGAGCAATAAACACTGGCACAACACGCACTGGAGTTTCTTTCATTGTATTAATTTCACATGTAGATACACCCTCCGTGTGGCTTCATCTATACCATAAAAACTCCATCATGTGCAATATGCCTGACTTAAGGCTGCAAGATACAACCTAATAAAGGGAATTTCCTGATTTTAGATGCTTGATTTGTCAATATAAACAGTTCAAATTACAATAATATTTGCACTTAATAAATCAGTGTCAGATATTAACATGGGGGGGAAGGGGCGAAACAATCTCTCTCTCCCTTTGTCCCTAAGTGTTGTGAAAGCATGCATTCACCAGGGATTGTCCACACGGTGCAGCCTTGGACTGACAGGCAGGCATCACTATCCAGCCCTTCTCACGTATCAGTTGGCTTTGGGCAGCTTTAGCTGCTGATGCCAATCACCAAGTGAGAAGTTTTGTAGTGACATCTGCCTGTCAGTGGGTCTGTCTGTATGTGTCTATCTTTCAGGACATTTTTTTTTTTCATTTTAAGTGTCAGTTTATTTAATCATAACCTAGACAGCCAGTCACTGCTGCCAAGCATGTGCCAAGGTGGCATCTCCAGCAGATATGGAGCATGGAAAAGAGAAAAATCTATTAAACATGGAAGCATTAAATTCTGGCTTGGCCACAGGCAACACCCTGTTCAGGGACTGACACCAGCTGATTGTTCACTGCTGATATCAACGGATTCTTTTTATAGGCTTGTTGCTCTTTTGTTTTAATTGATTTTGTTACTCATGTTAATATCACACTGTCTGCAATGTGTTGATGACCCACAGCCACAGGCAGGGGTGGGCCAGAACACAAAATATTTTAGTCATTGCATATTTCTCCCCCTATAACTAACAAATTCCTATCCAGAGGATTTTCCTCAGCCTGCTTTCAAAATTAGGGTCGCATCCTCTCACTGGTAACTATCCAGCTCCTTTCCTACCTAGATACAGACTTTTTGTTGGATTCAGTCCTTGGTCCTAAAAAGTCCTTATGTGTAAACTTGAAGCATTTGAGTAGCTGCATTGGCTTACTACGTGTGCTTGAACTAAGCATATGCTTGTGCCAGTTGTCAGATCAGGTCTGGGTGTTTGTAGAAAGTGTTGAGTGGTTAGCTCTGAAAACATGGCATAGCCACAGAACGGGCACAAAATAAGAAGCAGCAATGCAATGTGATAGGCACCAGCTTGGGCACCAGCCTGGGGACTGAAGCAGGGATCTCCAGATCTAAGCCTGAGCTGTTACAGATTGAGCTACAGAGCCAAGGCTTATATGTGGACTAAGAACCAGCAGCACACATTCACCAGTGGATTATACAAGCTGCTTCCATGCGACCCTACTAATGTATATCAGTCCTGTCTTGAAAGATTAAGAAAATGTCCATTCAAGCCTTGGCATTCTTCTGAGACGATCAAAAGTCACTATGGATAGGAATGGCACTAAATGTATTTCTCATATTTCAGTCAGGAGTTGAACAAATAGTACAAAAAGACGGTGAGTGGTCAGTTGGATTTTTAAATATATTCAGTATCATTCATCTGGTGCCCATTTTCTTTGAATATTTTAGCAAATGACTTTCCTGGTAACACCAATCACAGATCAGAGACTTTAAAGAAAAAAAATCTGCAGCATATTCTTGAATTTGTGTTTGAATGTTATTTGTGACAGAAATCTAGTCCTAAAGGATACATGTACGCCCAGTCAGCGTATCATGAGGCTTCTGTATCCAATCAGGCTGGATACAATGGAAGAACATTGATCTCTTCAGGAGCCATTCTCAATAGTTATTAGCAGAAATTATTTGGGGGGGAAATATAAATAATAAATACATTACAGAAAATGATGATTTGTTCAAAAAGATTCACCCTCCCCACCCCCAAGGTAAAATAAATAAATAATTTTAAATTATTTGTTCACCTAAATATTACCAATTAGGGATGAGTTAATTAAATATTTGATATGCAAGAAGAAAAAACAAGCACCATAGTTGTTGTTGCTCTGTTCTGCTCAACTATCATCCCGGAAGCAGGATCACAAGCTTTTGGGTTGGTTCAGGATACAGGGGGACACATCTGCATTACTTTGGTCAGAGAAGACCTGTAGGAAGAAACCCCTTATTTAGGGCAAGATCCAAATATCAGGACCCCCAAATATGAACATCACTTTATTTCTTTATCATTAGTGCTGACTAGGACTAGATGGCAGCCAGCAGCCTGCACATGTGGGGCTGTATGAGCCAACAGTCATCTACATGTGTCCAAAACATTTTTGTTTTTCCCTCTTTACATCTTACCCTTTTTACTTTTTAATTTCCCCTTCTGTAAAAATAAAACTCTGTATCAGGTTTTAGTCAGCCGGAGAATTCTTCAGTGTTTCTGTGTATTTAGCATTGTGCTGGAACAAAAATAACTTGTTTGAAAAATGCGTGTGCGCCAAAGAGAGAGAGCACTTGACTGACAGAGTTGTCCATCAGTATTATGTAATTACTGAACTATTTTCCCCAGGTTGTACTACTTTTTTTAGTCCTATTCATTAGCAGACTTGCATTGCTCGTTTTACAATCCAGAACTATTGCTAAGAGGCAAATAACAAATGTGGCCCTGGAGAGAGAGCTGACTGCCAACATACCTGTCTCTTTTACCTTCCTTGTGATTAATCCATTCACTCTTCCCTCTTCCCACTATGTATGCCACTTCTCACATTTACTTAGCCTTTTCCTTTTGCAACCTGGCTGTCTGCAAGTCTTCCTTTCCTCAGTCTCCATTTTTTTTATTCTCTCTCTCTCATACCAACAAATGCTACATAGCAGACAGATTCATTCATCTCTAGCACCTTATCTGGTGGAGCATATGTTTCTTTTCTTTGAGGTCAGATTAACTATTCCTTATACACAGTACAAAGAAGAAATATATGTTGGCAGCAAGTTCTGCTACTCTTAGCCATAATTTCTGTCCACTGTGTTAAGCCAATTTAACATGCTTAAACATGCCTTTTGTCAACAGCAACAAAAGCAAAAAGCAGCTGAACTCTGGTTAATAAATCATTTTCTGGAGGTAGAGACTAGCTGAGAAATGCGATGCCAGGCAGTTTACAGCTCGCTATTCTTATATATAGGGGGGGGG
>NW_005842131.1:804955-806702 GCF_000455745.1 Alligator sinensis | reverse complement strand
AGAGGGGGGGGGGGGGGGGGATGGAAAATAGAAGTTCAACTGACTTTCTGTGATTTAAGAACAAAGCAAACCCAAAGCTCCACAGCAATATGAGAATAATAAGCTGCAGCGGTTAAAAAAAGAAAACAGGATGCCAGCACATCACTTCTAATATTCTTTCGTTTCCTAACTAATCCTATCCCAGAATAAGAGAACCAATGTTCATTAGATTAAGTCAACCCCTAAAAATCACTCCTTTTCTCTTTGTTTGTAGGTATTAGTACATCCAATCTAATTTAGAATCCAGTCCTGTAATCAGATCCTCCTCTGCATGAGGAACTCCACAGAAGTCAGTGGAACTACCCTGGAGTAAGAGTATGGATGAGACTGCAGGACTGCTGGCCAAGACTGTAAACATCTCAGGACGAGGGCTGGCTCTTTAGTTTGCCTATAAATTCTCACACAAGCCTAAGGGGTTGTGTACATGTGAGATAATAATCAAAACTAACAGCTGATGATGAGTGCACCGTTAACAAATTTTAAAATGTTTTCTCCCTATCCAGTGCTACAACCTCTTGCCACATTATTGGACATAATTATTGTTTTTCATAGATTCAGAGTCAGATCACTGAAAGAATTGTAGCTTTTCTTTTCTGTTTTTTTAATGCTCTCTTAGTCCTCCGGTTACAGAGAAAAGCTTGAAACCCCCAAAGTGTGAAAAAAGAGAGAGGAAATAAAAAGGACTCAAAATGTAGTATGTTTAAATCTTATGATTAAGTTGCTCTTGTGACTCTGAAGCTTAATTCACAATCTTTGAACACCTGTGGTAGGCAAAAATTGGCATTCACATGTGTTCAGAAGCCAAGATCTGGCCATCCATGAATCCTAGTTTGGGCATTTGAATAATACTTATTCGGTGCACAGGCCTTCTATTGGTCCTTGTCAAAGGAAGGCGTCTTACCCTAAGAAGGAGCATGTACTCAGGTGGAAAACTGTGATGAATCTGGTTCTCTTATCTGAGAGAGGAATGGCAGTGATAGACATTGTCCAGAGATAGATGAACAAAAGTGTCTGAGTTTAGTAGTGTATACAAACAACACAATAAGAGACTACAAAATCTGTAGTTATTTAGTCCAAAGAGAAAAAGAGAGATAATGGGAGCTCACTAATGCAGGGGTCAGCAATATATGGCCTGCAGGTTGGATCTGGCCCACAGAGCCTTTGCCCATGCCCACCCATGACTGCACTGGGGTTAAGCAGTGGGAAACTGAGCCAGGGCCATGCACACGCAACTTCTAGCTGCACCCTTGCCACCACTGCTTTTTCCACCACCCCCCGCACCCCCGTAGTCTTCTCCCAACTGCAGTGTGGGCACAAATTTCAGTCAGTGAGGAGCTGCACAGAGGCCAGGCATCTGAAAGCTCTGTCCAGCTTCTCTCCCTCTCCTTCCCCCCCCCACCCCCACCTTCTAGTTGTGGTGCAGAAATGGCCACAGCACAGACGCAGTTTCCAATCGGTCCCAGTGCAGCTCCCTATCAGCTGAAAGCTGCACTTTTACCCCAGCTGAGGAGTTGGGAGATAAGAAAAGTGGAATCAGCTCCCAACTGCCTACCCACAGTGCAGGCACAGTCAGAGTCCACCACTACTGATGCGCCATAGCAGCCACCCAACCTGTATCAGACCGGAGCCGGGTTGTTTCAGCCAGTGGCTTGACAAAACTGCCAGCTGCTGCACTAATGTATTCAAAATTATGCAGGATATAGTGAAA
>NW_005842131.1:797255-804767 GCF_000455745.1 Alligator sinensis | reverse complement strand
GAAGGGTGGGAGAGGAGGTTGCAGAGAGATAGGAGAGGGCATTATCAGAATATGCTGTACTCCATCCAGTCCTTTCCAGCATAATGGCCCCTAAAGATCCATTACAAGCCAAGGTAAAATAAAGAAGGCTGAGTAAATTAATTGAGAGTCACCTAATTTATGCCAGGCACCAGCCTGGCTCCCAGTCAGCCTCATGGTTCAGGAGCTGCAAAGGTAGTTTAAAGTTACATTGGACTTTCCCCCATAGCTCTCCACTAAGAACAGCTTGGCACAGCCAGATCAGAGAATCTGGCACATAATATTTAAAATGCCTGTTTTCCCTTTATAAGTGTAAATAGCAATAACTGTGAAATAGATTATCAGTGAACAGAGTTCCCTCTGCAATACACATAAATGATAATGTTCCACACACAGCTCTAAAGACCGGATCACTACAGGAGTTTCTTCTCTACCAATATTAAAGAGGGAAGCAAATTAAAGCAAAAAAGTGAAAGAATCCAACACAAGCAGATTTAATACCACCTTGTCATATATGTATAATCTGTTATGCTTATTTGAAAATAATTAGGTGAATAAACAAAATGATAGTATAGTCAGGCTAAAGGGGAAAAGAAGATACAAATGTATTCTACCTTCTTGCCCTCTGTCGCAGACTGCCCCTCTGAGTATTGTCTAAAGAAGTTATGGTAGAAGGCCATGACAACACCAACGCCCAATCACAAACCCCACAGGTTACTGCTGGAGACACTCCAACTATTATTATTACATGAGCAGCCAGTACACAAGGGAGAATGACACTTGTATAGAAGGATCAGAAAGTGAACAGAATTCTTTAATGCTGAGTCTGGGTGGGATCATATAGGTGAACTTAAGAAAATTACAACACATAACATTAAAACACCAGCAGAGGCTGGTCTGCTGATAAACAGTCACTAACCTGTAAGCCCTGGGTGCCTTTGGGAGGCAGGGACACACAGTAGGCATAGGGTCCCTCCCAACTAGAGGTTCTTGTATTTCTTGAGCTGAGCATCCCCACTCCTCAGCAAACACCCACTCTCTTCCAGTCAAGAAATCACTCTAGTATTGCCATGTTTTAGCCAGATTTCCAGAGCTTCCCCTGCTCCCTTCTGGACCAGGGGTACTGCCTGCTTTCTTGTTTTCCAGGCTGGCTCCTTTCCTTCATTCCCTCCTTAAAGTGATTTGATAGACTGAGGAAAATGATCTGCCGATCAACCTTGGAATCCACTCAATCCCAAACCACAGCAGCCCAGCCCTTAATGGAAAGACAATCACTGATCTGTCAGGCCTATTAAAATATGAAACTTAATTGTACTGAGGAAAATGGTGGGGGAAAAATAAATTGATATGCCCTAGTAAGCCTTAGTTTGGACACAGTTTTCTGAACTTTTGGGGGTTATTTTGGCTGTCTGGAGTTGGCCTGGCTCCAGCGCTTTGTTAACCTAAGTAACTCAGCTGGTTCACAATAGCTCTTTAGAGCTGTGATGTGGGCCTGTTACAAAACTGTACCAACTACATGGGGTCATACTATCCCAATGCAGATTATAATGCTGAGTGCCTCATGTTTTACTGTCTTTGCCTGAGGGGATTTTAGGATGGATGTATCCCGTGATCTTTCTGTGTTAACTTTTCCCTCCTCCTTAATGGATTTCCCAAGGGTTCCAAGCAATGGATATTTGATATTCATTCTTCCCCTTTCACATGTTGGCCCTATACATTTAAGTTTTCTGGAGCCCTATAATAGCTACAAGTAAAAAGCAGGTTGTTAATGAAGGTTTTAGGAGTGCTAAATTTGTCTGAATTAAATACAGTCCTTTAGAAACTCCCACAATGCTAATTAGATGAAAGAGTTCATTCCTAAAAAAGAAGCATCAAAGAAAAATAAGAATCTGGTTTCATCCACTTGTGAAACCTCTTGTGTCTACCTGCAGATTTCTCCCTCTCTAGGTCTCTTTGCAGCTTGGAACAAAATTAAATGAAAAGATGACACAAGCATTGATTAGAAAAAAACAACAGACAAGACATTTAATAAACTGCAAGGGTATGGCTTATTTCATTAAGTATGTCTTCACTTGTATCTACAGCATTTTCACCTGTTTTATCAAGGGAGCAGAATGGAATATGCTTTTGTTTGCACTTTGCCATTCCCTTTCTTAAACAGATCACAGCTGCACCCATAGGAAAGGTTCATGCTGCCAAATCTGGGGTTCCAGAGAGGAAAGTTATTTTCCTACCTATCTGTTGTACCTGAGGGAATATCAACCCAAGACCAAATCCAGGAGAATGTGGTGCTATACTTGCATCCTCTGCTTTGGCTGTGTGTCACATGCAGTGAGCTCTCTTAGGTCACCAGCTGGTTGGCTTGGGCTCCTGCCAGAGCCACTACTCCTAGGTGGCTTTGGAATCTGTAAGTGAACACTGCCACCATTTGCCTCCCCTCTATTCCCCTGAACCCAAATTTAGCATCCCTTCTCCTCTCTTGGATGCATTCATGTATGAACCCATCCCCAAGGGAAAAAAAAAACAACAGCATTTCCAAAAAGGAATATGAAAAAAACCCTGCTACAGAGGAAGAATCATTGAAGAAGATTGATTGATAGTAGGGGATCGCCTGGCTTTTTTGAGGGAGGGGGGGCAGGTTTGAGAAGCGGGGGGGCAGCAGGAAAGGGGTGCTCCTACACAAATAATCAAATTAATTTGAACTTTAAAAGTCATCTTGCCCCAGACAATGAGCCCTGCTCATTAAGTTCTTGGTCAACAGGGGAAGGATGTGCAAAGGTGGTATTAGTCTGCCCTTAATGAGTTTCTCAATTATTGGACCTACAGCATATCAGGTAGGCCCAGGCATCAACATCTGTCTGCTAATTCAGGAACAGTTAGGCATAAGGGAACATCAGCAAGCCTCTTTTCCCTCCTGTCAGCAGGGAATGCCAGGAATTGGAGCTGGCATGGTAGCTGGAGTGTGATCATCCTTTGGTGAAGTATCCATGCTGAAATATCCTTTGGTGACAAGTACACCAGATTTACAGTGGTTTTGAAAAACAGGCTCAGTACAAAAGTCCATTCCTACAGCCAATACAAACGTGTTTCTTCTAATAAATTCTACAATAATTTGTGTAATTTTAAATGATTTTATCAGTGATCTCAAACCAAGAGATCATGGTATCATAGCAATGGAAGATCTAGGGCTGTGCGAAATGGGCCCTGTTTGATTTGGATTCGACCCAAATTGGGAACAGTGATTCAGTCCGTTGATTTGGATCACTGTCCCTGATTCGATTCGGCTGAATCTGAATCTGAAGATTCGATGCTGATTTGGCGAGTCAGCGATTCAGACACAGGCACAGCTTTAAAAGTTTTTTTCTACATACCTTGAGGCTCGTGATAGCTGTGGTGCTGGGGCGCATGAGTCCCACAGGAGCACGGGGGGCTCTTCAACGTGCTTGGTAGTGAACCCGGAAGTGGACTGGAAGTAGTTCTGGCTCACTTCCAGGTCTCGTGGGGAGTGCACTGGGGGAGAGCCCTGTACCCCCCTGGCTCAGTGATTGGTTGCAGGGGGACCCCAGGTGCCCCTCCCAGACCCAGGAGGCACCACTTGCTGAGCTGGGGGGCTGCAGGGGCCCCCCCTGCATGCTCCCCGGTGGACCAGGAAGTGGACCAGAAACACTTCCAGGTCTGCTGCCGAGTGTGCTGGGGAGCCCCCCCTGCTTCTGTGGGACTCTGTATCTGCCTCAGCACTGCAGCGTTCAGAGTCCCTACTACCTAGAGGTATGTAGAAAAAACATTTAAAGCTGTATCAATGTTCAAATCGCTGAATCTGTCCAAATCAGTTTGGAGAGATTAAAGGGTCCTCTGATTCAATATGGATTCAGAGACTCAACCACCAAATTGAGCCAAATCTCCACTGAATCAAATCAGGGACCAAAGCTTCGCACAACCCTAGAAAGAACCTCAAAAGTTATCTAGTCCAACCTCTGCACAAAGGAGTTGCTGCTAATATACCATGCAAAATAGATATCTATTTAGCCACTTCTAACGAAGCAGATTCCACAATTTCCCTGAGAAGTTTGTTCCATTGGCCTCTGCTTCTTACACTTTTGGAAGCTAAGCCATCTCTGCTTCCCCCACCTACAATTAATTTAATGCACAGTTATGCATCACCCATATGGAGCAAGCTGGCAATCTCTATTCTTGAGATATCTAGGAATAAATTACTACAGCTTTTCCTCACTGTATGCAGGTTCTATATGTGTGAATTCGCTCTTATGCAATGACCCTTTTTATACCAAAAATTTGTTATATGTGAGGTAAATTTATTCTTATGCAATCAGTATGGTGGAAGTCCAGTCAGCTGTTTTGTGAGGTGCATTGTGGGAGTGATGTGCACCAAAATATAGTCTCCTGTATGGATCTGTGCTTCTCTCTCATTGTCTGCGACATGTGTTTCTGTAGTTGCCATCCCCATTATGGTAACATTTGCCACCACCCTGTTCTTGTGTGTACTGTCTGCTCTTGGTGAGTACCAAATTTGTCATGTAAAAGTGGTAGAAATGGGTCTGGGGGTCAGTACAGTCAAGTTCTTGGAAGGTATCCCTATTTGTCACATTATAAAGTGAGTTCCCTTTATGCAAATTCAAGTTATGCATTGTTTTCTAGGAGCAGCATAAAGTGAGGGAAACCTGTAATGCCTGTCCTAAGATCAGCTAGTAGAGCCATGTGGGGAACAAGCGAACAGTACCAAAGTCAACTCCACCTGAAGTTGTTCATGGTTCAATTCAGTTACCCCTGCCACACATATACACATAATTTTTAAATGAAAAAAGAAAATGTGCAAATGAGTGGCGAGTCAGACACAAGAGGGAGTTTCTAAGTTTTGCAAGTTGTACACAGACAGACCTCTTTTAGCATGCAACTTCTTTGTGGAGAGGATAGGAGCACACTGAAGTGGAAGTTGCTGCAGCAGTGGGACAACAATAATCCTTGTCTCATTAAATAACAGCCTGTGGAGTTCATAGGGATCATTTTATTGTGGTTTCCAATAAAAAATTATAATCAGTATGTCAGCCCTGTGTCACATGTTTCACATACAATCTCTAATATATAGAGCACTTTATGAACTATAAATGTAGAGTATGTGCACTGATACATTACTTCATCTGAAGGGCAACAACTACAAGGGACTCTGCTGACACTATTTATCTGGCAGAAGTTCAGCTGCCCTGAGAAATGATTTCTTAACCATGTCTGTAAGACTTGTCTTATAAATTAAAAATAAGAGGACAAATTATGCATCATGCCCAACTTCAAGAAAGGAAATGCAGGCTAGATGGACATTTCACTGTTCTCAGCTGAAAATTCAACCTTTTATATCTATGATTACTCTATATGGTTAACTTCCTGGCTATTGCAGTGGTCACATACTAGAATCATAATATGTCAGCTAACAAGTCATCCGCTTCTGCAGAGGGGTTCAGGTGGGTAGTCTAGGCAATGATGCACTGAGTACCATATTTTCTGCAGGAAGTTCTTTTACCCTGACTAATATGTTTTAGTGACTCAAAACACTCTCCCTTACAGTCACAATATTTGTCAGCACTGATATATTAAAGTACAATAGCTAATCGGTCATGGGCCTTTGAGGTAACTACTACACAGTTTCCGACTGCAGGGAGTAGTTAAGACAGACAGGGAAAGCACTGGACATGGAAGCATAACAAGCCATCTGGTAGGTTCACAAGTGATGCAAGGTGACATGCAAACTACAAGCAAATCGGGATGTTCACCCTGAAAGAGCGACAAGAAGCACATAATTCAGACCGTCCCTCATACGCCACACAGTGTTCATCATTTAGGAAGAAAAGGTGTGGGGTTGGGGATGGAATTTTGAATATACCAGTTCCCTATACCATCTTGACTTCTGACTGTGGAGGCATGGGCCAGAATAAGAATGCAGAAGAGGGATTGCCTTTCACTTCACTGCAGTCAAGTAATCAGTGCAAATATATCATCAGAGTGTTACAACCCTTATGATTCAGAGCCTCTTAGCGGAGCTATATAAGGCATTTAAAGCAAACATATGCATTTCCTTTAAAAGTTGATGGACTACAGTGGAGCTGTTAGTCTCAGCGGCCTCTGCTGAGCTACTGTTCTTTCTTCGCAGCACGTGTTCAGACCAGTCCCTTGTAAGGTATCAACGGATATGTACAGGAGGTACATTTACATTGACAACCAGGGTTAGGTCAAGCTAAATGCCCAATCATATAGGCATGCAGAAGGCTTAAATCACCCAAAAAATGCCAAGCCTGATCTAAGGCAGTGCACCTATTCAGGTGAACTTCAACTGAAATTCAACATGACCTTTGAAGGGGTAAACCCAATCCAGCGCTGGGAAATCCCTGTGCTCGTCCCCACCTCAAAGCTGCACTATTCTCCCCCCCACCTCCCCAATCCTGATTTGGCTATTTCAGTCATCCACCCCCTTCCCACAACTGGGCAATCTCTCCCCCTCAGACCCACCAGCCTCTCCCAATTCTTCCAACTCCTCCTGGTGGACCCACCAGGCCACACCATGTTATTTGTATCTGTTTCCCTAAATGGTTCCTAGGAGCAGTGAAGACTATACCCTGTGCTCCCAGCAGCAGCAAATTACTGCATGTGCCGCTACTGATCTAGGTCTAGGCACATAGACTGCCAGACCTAGACTGAGTGTGGCCAATGATTGTTCACATCCTATGTGACACGCATCATAGCAGCTTAGCCAAAGAATATGTCACTAGTTGCCAAAGAAAAAGTAACATATCAGGTGCTTGGATGAAAATGTGGGTTTGTGGCAGCCAAGTGCCAAAAAGCACTTGTAGTCTCTGCAAAGAAAATGCAATTTTTGCTGGAAAGGTCAATTTAAATTATGTGGTTTTGGTCCAGAGGCAGATCCAGGGAGGTGCAGTTGTGTTATCACACCCTTTTCAGTGCTGGTTCACCACCAAGAGCTCCAGTCTCAGCTGCTGGAAGTACGCACAATGAACTCGCCACAACCACTGCACCCCTTTCTGCCGTACTGGATCTACTACTGTTTTAGGAACGTCCTTATGGGATGTATACAAAAGAGATTGGTAGGTGTTCTAGTCCTGGCATACAGCCATTGTTTTTGAAATAATGTTTTCCAAATTAACTTTCCATTTTAAATGCCCATCAACATATTTCACTGACAAATGCATTTGCAAAAATATCGTGTTCCTTTAATAGTGCAGATCAGGGAATATTTGAAGGTGCTCCTAGGAAGTGAATACTCCAACTGAACAAAAAGAAGAAGATATTTATATTGCATTTGTTATTCAAGCTAAGATTGTTCAAACTCACAAGTGTTTGTGTCCTCAACTTCACAGGTTGTCAGATCTGGCATTCTGATTTGGCCCCATCTCTGCTGGAGACTTTATTCCAAGGAAAAAGAAAAGCAATGTTTCGAAGGGCAATAGCTTCTTTACCACTTGAGTTCAC
>NW_005842131.1:783705-797224 GCF_000455745.1 Alligator sinensis | reverse complement strand
CCTGCTGGGAATTCTATAGGCAGAACAACTGCAAAATATCAACAGAGGTCCTAAAGAACAGGGCCCTGCCTCAGGTCTCTTAATGCAAACTAAAAATGGGGTGGCGGGCAACGTGCTGTTCTCCTGCTGTTTGTACCCATCCATCAATAATGGTTGACATCTGCCCAGGAGCAGCTCTGCACCTGGGACAGCCACAATGGGCAGGGCAGCACAGGGCTGTTGTGATGTGGATCACAGCAGCATGTTCGGCTGCCCTGCAGTGGCAATTCTTTCTGTGCCCCCTCACAAACACAGCGTCCGCAGCAGTTTCCTTGGTTGTTCCCATTACGCTACTGTCAAAGACATCCATGTCCAGAGCACCATACAGGAGGTTTTCTTTTTCACCCAATAATATATTATTATGTTAAATAATAAGCTAATTAGTGTTTACATCATCAAATTATGTACAAGCTGCATTGACCTTATGCTTCAAAATGTCCTGGTCTGCATAAAGGCTTATGATATACCTTGGTCCTAGAACATTTCCAGCTAGTCATTAATAGACAGTCCTCATCATTTAAATAGAAAATAGAGTACTAGTAAAATAATCCAGCTGCTCATCCCCAAGGTAAAATACGGTCCCTCAGCTGGCACAAATTAAGTCTGCTTCATTTACACATAAGCTGGGGATCCCATTTTATTTAGATTTTCTACTTCCCATATTGATCTTAGAAAATGACAATAAATGCTAAACAGTACATGTACTGAATATTCAAAATATATATAATTTTTTTGCTGCACACTCAACATAATTACTTGTTTTTGTATGTCCATTCACTACATTTGTGTGCACAGATTAGTTAACTAGTTAGGCAATGGTAATATCTGCATTTTTTTTAAAGAAATCCTTTTCAAAATCTGGCCAAAAATTCAATACATCATGTCTTGCTACTGATTTTTTTAAGGTGATCTGACAGAGTTAATCACAATCACAGACTAATGATTGTATTAGACCATGAGTACCAATGCTGTGCTTGGTGCTACAAAGGGTGTAAAACAAGAAAAAAAAACTTATCTCAAAGGACCTAAAATTTAGAAAAGTAACAAAACAGAAAAATGGCCCAGGAAAGCAGTTTACCACAGAACACATTTAAAAATCTATAAATCTTTTACCACTGTAAAATTGGTGGTTGCTATGGGTCTTCCAGATTCCAAAATAAAATTAGAAGAGGTCACAGTGAGAGGACAGGGACCTTGGAATCCATTACTACGCTGTCAGGGTTAAGTCTATTTATTTAAAATTGCAAGTTCGTATAATTCTTTACAGCAATTCTAAGAATCTCATTTGCTATACCAAATTTGAAAATTACTGGACACAGCTATAATCATGAGCTCATGGGAGCTGTGTAGCTCAGTCTATAGCATGACTGGCTGTAGGCTGTAAGGATCTGAGTTCAATCTGAAATGAGGTTATTGGATTTCTACTTGATGTTTCAGCTTCCAGGACATCCCTGAGGCCCACTCAGCCTCCTATCCAATGGGTACCAGAAACTCCCTGGGGGCAAAGATGGCTGGAGCATAGCACGACCACATTAACTTCCTCTTGCGTTGAGGTTTAAAAGAAGAAAACCAGTAGACAGGCCACCTTTACTTTATAGGACCATATTGTTGTAACACTACATCTGAGTCCACTCTGTGTCAGCATACAGACCTGTGGCCACACCTTTTATTTTTTCATAGTTTTTTTCATAGGCATTAGGGACCTCGCAAGATCATCAGGTCCACTCCCTGCCCAAGGGGCAGGACGTCTGATGGGGTCAAATGATCCCAGCAAGATAAGCATCCACACGTGCCTTAAAGGCATCCAAAGTAGATGCTGCTAGCATCCCTTCCTTTCTTCCTCTTCAGATAACCTCTGTGAATAATTTCAAACAAGCTAAATCACAGCTTTTAATCTGACCTTTCCTGGACACCAGAGTTGTAATGTATATACCACAGCAAAAGGTCCTATTGCAGTCTCATGAATCCTCATTGGTTAAGCATAACTTTCTCTTGAATCAAGGTCCAAGCCAATTAGCAAGTTACAAAAGGTATCTTGCAACTGGCACAATTTCAACAGGTTAGTGCATTTCTCCATCTGGAGTGATATAACTATTTTTAAAATGCCATATAGCAAAGACTGCAAAAATTCTTGGGAAATTATTCTAAACATCTACAAAATTTAATAAACAGTATACTCATTCTACACATTTTTAAGCCACCATGAAGAATTTAATAGTTATGGGTAATAAAAGATTTACAGCCCTATGGAATGGACTGTCAATCATTTAGAAAGGTTATACTTCTCTATAAAATTCCACAGGAACTTTCCTGTGAGCTTTGGAGTGAGCAGTGTTATTCTCTAGTTAAGATCATAATCATTTTTCCACTATAAAGAGACAGGTTGCAACCCCCAATAAAGTCATCAGGAAAGTATGTGGGTGCTATAAATTGGAATGCAAATTGCAGTATCTAAAGAGATGTCTTGTTCTAACTTTGGGGTGTCTTGTTCTAACTTTCTAGATTATCAAGGCAATCTAGAAATATGAGAATGTAAAAGTTTTACTGTTTTGTTTCACTGTAACATTCATGCAATGTACTTTATTACATAAATGCACAATAGCAAGATCTAGGCCCCTGGCAGATGTTACACTTAAGACATAATTAAGCAGTTAATCACTTCTTAAATAGTAAATCAGCCACACATTCAGTCAATTAATGTCACAATAATATGGGAAATAAGCCACAAAATTATTCCACAAAATATGTATAATAATTTTGTGGTTGGTTTTCATTGCACCTTAAACTGAATGTGTGTATGAGCCCCGGATGCCAGCAGTGCATTTCACATGATAAAGTGAAATACAAATGATAGTGCTGATCTAAGTAGCCAAACTACAGGCGTAATCAAGGAGCCAGATATCTAAAACCTCAATATTTGCATCCACAAAAATGATGGGCAGGCTTAAAGTCTGGTCCACTGAAAAGCCATATTCTTTGTGTCTGTTTACCTCGTAAGTTAACTAAACCCATTCAGCCAAAAGCAAAACCCATTAAGGAAAGGGAGCATTAACCCAGAGTAATAATAGTAGCAGTAAAGCCACGGCAATTAAACTGAGAGAATACTTAAGGGGAAAAACATTTTATATTTTTTTTGAAAATCCAAGTGAAAGGTGAAAAAAATGACACACAAGCAAATATTTACAGACAAATAACACTAGCTACTTAACACACTGTCCAACAATTACAGCCTTTCAAAAGGGCACATATATTGCGCACACACACAAAGTTGTGCCTGCATCACACATTGTGGCCAAGCAAAATAATGTACCCATATGGTACCACACATGCAGCCCCTCCTATAGGGAAGACCATGGGAGGCAGCTCTGGAGAATGAAGTTTTCAGGAGGGGCAGTTATTCTGCCACTGTTCCAGGCATGGAGTGGAAGAAAAGGTATGCTACATCTCCCAGAACAGCATCAGGAGCCTATCAGCAAATCTGGCACATTCTCTTGGGTCTGCAGGAAACCAAAGACATCTGCAGAGTACCCTGGAGTTTTCTATCTGACTTAGTCCCCAGAAGCCTGTCCCCAAGTCCACTAGAAGTGCAGCTTTTACAGAGCCACACATTAAGGACTTTACCTTTGTTTATGGCAGAACCAAGAATCCATTTAATTTTAAGCAAAACAAGACAAGGAAGGATGGTACAGTAGTTAGGGACTCATCTTAGGTTTTAGAGCAGGGGCAGGCAAATATGGCCCACGGGAAGAACCTGGCCCACCAGGAAATTTCATCCATCCTGCAGGTGCCCATCAACTAATTGTACTCTGCCCAGTACACATGCCTTTTTCCCACCCTCATGCCCAGAAGGGCTTGGCCCAACTAGCATGCAGTAGGGCTGTGCACAACAGCACCATTCTGCTTCAACTTCCGTTTTGACATTTTGATGGAACAGTGTTTCGTTTTGAGTTTTGTTTTGAGTTTTGTTTTGTTTCAAAAGCACTGTTCTGATTTGTTTCGTCAAAACTGGTTTGCTGTTTCAATGCTGTTTTGCCATTTCACCCATAGGTTATAATGGGGAATCATAAAATGTGGCAGGCAGACAGATCAGGGGCTTGCCACACCCCTGGGAGGGCTGCAGGGACTGTGCCAGAGTCCTCCTGGGTTGCAGGTCCCCTATCTGCCTGCCAGATGACAGATCAGCACTGGGTGCAGCCCGCACCCACTGCTGGGAAGATAGGTGCTGCTGCTGGCCCCCAGACAGCAGCACCCACCTCCTGTCATCCAGCAAGCAGATCAGGGGCCTGCAACCCCGGGAGGACTCTGGCACAGCCTCCACAGCCCTCCCAGGGGTGCGGGCAGGCTCCTGATCTGCATGTGGGATTACAGGAGATGGGTGCTGCCACCTGGGGCCAGTGGCAACACTGATCTTCCTGGTGCCAGTCCCAGTTGGCAGCACCCATCTCCTCTCATCTGGCAGGCAGATCGGGGACTTGCCTACACCCCAAGGAGTGCTTCAGGGGCTATGCGGGAGTCCTCCCATGGCTGCAGGCCCCCAATCTGCCTGCCAGATGACAGACTGGCGCTGGGCACAGCCCACACCCAGCACCAGGAAGATCCATGCTGCGGCTGGCCCCAGGTGGCAGCACCCACCTCCTGTCATCCAGCAGGCAGATCAAAGGCTTTTGTTTCATTTTGATCTCATTGTTTTGAGCTCAAAATGCATCAAAACAGCTTTAAAACAAAATGCTTGGTGAAATTTCGCACAGCCCTAGCATGCAGGTTCTGGCCAAGGCTGCTGCTGCCACTGCTGCAGCCTCATGGGGACTTGCTTAGCTTCCCTGGTGCCCCGCTCACTCCAGGCAACAGGTAGGAAAGCAGTGGGGGTGAGAGAGGGGGAGCTGCAGGTGGGCAGGAGTGGGGAGCCGCGGGCTAGGACTGGCAGAAGAATTGTGCCTGTGCCCAGAGGAGCAGTGGAAACATGGAGCTCAGGTGGGCAGGGTGTGGGTATGAGACAGGGTGGGAGGGTGTGGGGATTCCCCATACACTCCCCACCATGGCACACTGCCCGTACCACCAGCAACAGCAGCAACAATAGGTGATGGGCCCTCGGGGAACTGGTGGCCCGTGCAGGTGCTGCCATCTGGCAGTGCACGGCTCCACAAGTGCTGCACGTAGTGGCAAGGAGTGCAGCCAGGCCAGCCTGCCTTTATCATGTGGGACTCCATGCAGTCACATGTAGCTCCTGGTACACTTGTGCCACCAGAGCAAGCCCCAAATGATGGAGACGGCTGCCTCCCCTACCCCGTGCCGTGCAGGTCCTGGGACTCCACCAAGAAGCAGGGGGCAGGGCTTCCCTCCACTTCCAGTGGAAACCATGCACCACCAGGCAGCAATGCCTTCATGAGCTACTTGCACCCCGAGGGCACACCATCAGTGGCTGCTGCTTCTGCTGGCAGCGGGGGCTGTGTGCCATGGGGGTGAGTGTGTTAGGGGGTTCACACACCTCCCTCACACCCCACAAACCCCACACACCCACACCCTGTCCTCACAACCCCCCTCACATATATACCCCCCAACATACTCTATTGCCCTCCTCACACACAGCCACACCCCCTCACAAACTCCCCCACCCCACCATACACACCCCCACCCCAAACCACACCCCACACACCCCCACAATATACAAGAGTAAGACATTATTTTTGAGTTATTATGCAATCATCTCTATATAAACTATGCAAACACAAATCATGACAAAGATATTTTTTGTAATAATATTTAATATTTTATAGTAGATGTTTGACTTTTAATGTATGATTTGGTTTTTTTCTGGTTCCAAGATGGCAACCTTCCCCTCCCAAAAGGAGTACTTCTGGGGGGCAAGGGGAGGGACTTCTGGTGGCAAAGGTCAGGGGTTAGGGGCAGGACCTCTGGTCCCGAGATGGCAACCAGGGGGTAGGGCACCTATCAAGGGGTAGGGCACCTATCAAGGGGCAGGGCTACACTTGTGGCCCTGGACAGCTCACCAAAACTCATTAAGTGGCCCTCCAGCCAAAATAATTGCCCACCCCTGCTTTAGAGTTCCAAGTGAAGCCACCGTGAGGGTCCCTTATGCCAGTAGTCTCAAACTTACCAGAAACAGAGATCATGAGAGCAATGGCAGGGTTGCCTTCAGGACAGCTTCACTGCCTCATTTCCATGTTTGATGTGTGCAAAGTGTGAGAGGGAAAGGCTGTGGCACATTTAGGGACACCACAGTTCGTTGTGCCTCATTCTATCCACTGTTAAATCCAGATGATAGCACTTCCCTGCCTCATGGGGTGGTTATTAATCTATATATTTACAATACTTATCCTCACACATTTTAGTCCCTCCTTAGCTAGTATAGATCCAAATTGGCAACTTCAAGTTACTTGCTCTTATTACTGTTCTCCTGGGCCATCCAACCCCTGTGATGTAATTCTGATTATTCAGCCTACAAAGTGATATAAAACAATATTCCTGAAACTTGCTGTTCCCAGAAGGCCTATAGCACTAATGAGAAGCTGTAAATGTTTAATTTTGCTTATAAAGCACAGGTGAGCAGGTGCTCTTAAAGGCATAAAATGAAATACTAGAGACAAAGTATTTGTTATTTATTTCCAGAAGTTTTACCCTATTTATAAGATTTGAGCTCCACAGTAGTGGGTATCTTTGTCACTCTCCCTGAAGAGCCAGTAACATTTAGCTAAGCTCTATGAATAACCTTTAAGTGGCTGCTTACAAAGAAGCCACAAGGGATACTTTGAAGATGTACAGGCTGGAAACTTTTTGTCTCCACAATAGAGAGAGAGAAGTGATGTTCATTGTTTGTAGTGTACTATGTGCAAAAGACCAGCTAAACTGAACCAAGACATACTGTAGCTAAACATTTTAATTATGTCTCCTAGGTATGCCTCTACAAGCTCTCAGGGCACAATATTAAAACCAAAGCCAGAAGTACCAGATTTAGGGAAAAGAGTAATCATTAACAAGGCTAGATAGGCACATGCTGTTTAAGATAAAGTTTCTTTTGCAAAGATTTTTCAATTGACAGAAAAAAAAATTGAGTTCTGTATGTTGCACAGAAGCAACACCTCCAGTCACAGGTCAGACTTATGCTAGAAGAACTGATCCATCAATTTTCAAGATGAAACTGGATGCTTATCTTGCTGGGATCCTATGACCCCAGCTGACTTCCTGCCCTTTGGGCGGCGGGCTGGACTCGATGATCTTCCGAGGTCCCTTCCAGCCCTGATGTCTATGAATCTATGAATCTGTTTTTGCTCAGGAATCAAATTATTCAATCTGTGTTTTTTATAGGTGAGGTATTTTTCACATTTCCAGGTACCTAATCTAAATATGCGTGAAAAAAAAGTTTACAGTCTAGTTTGAGGTTCAGCTTTGGCCCAAAAAGCCTTCAGTCTCTCACATGGATAATAATGGAATTGATTTTGTTCTCATAATAAACATTTTTTTTTTTTTACACATAAAGCCATTACATTACTTTTAAGAGCTATTACTGGGGCAACAAGATATTCCCCTCATGCAGCAGCTGTTATTCAAGGATTACAAAGCTTGTTAGAGAAATTAATTCACTGAATATCACTACCATAATCATCGTTATTATTATTCCTATTTTATGTGAAAGGTATACTGAGGTACAAAGGACTAAGCTTAACAAAGCCACCTTTGGGATTGGGATACCAAATATCCATTACAATTAATAGGATTTAAGTGTCAAAGTCTCTCAAGCAGGTTTGAAATTTTCAGTTTAAATGTCTTTCCCAAAGTTGCACAGAGCTGAAACTAAATCCAAGAGGAGCTATGAATATTTATTCATCTTCTCTGGCTGCCAAATGACACTGCCTTCTACTTTAAATAAGAGAAATGTGGCCAAAGTCATTGATGCTCTTACACTGGTAAGCATCACACATTGTGAAGGTGAGAGCTTAGTTTGGAAAAATGAAAAAATGTGTTGAGAAAAGATCTTCCTAAGAGCAAAACAAGCTTTTCATTACCTGTGCATCACCATGCATCCACTATCAGTTTGGAATGGGATAAAGGAGAAGAGAAAATCTCTGTAGTGGTCTAGTAGGCCTTGCTCATCAGCTGCAATACTTCCATCTGTTGTCTGTTCTATCTCTGATGCCTTGGCCATTTCATTTCATGCCAGACTCTGAGATGAATAGCCTTGCGTTCATTGCATGAATATGTCCAGTGGTAACATCATGTCTTGTGGTCTCTGTCCTACAGTTTATAAAACTTAATGAGCTTCACATGAAATTGCTGTGCATACAATGTATTTTAAATGTGCATAACTGGCATCATATAAACTAAACAGAACTCACACTGTATATCCACCCCCAGATATTCCACTAGTGCCAGGTAAGGATGGCAGAAGGCACCACCATGGAACAACACAAAATCTGTAACAAAACTATTTCAAAATGATTTTTGTAGTCGTTCTTTTCGGTTTAAACAATAGCCTCTGTTAATGGGAAATCTGTGATATCTCTATAGAGTTTTCACATGGTTTTCTATTGAACAAAGTGCTAGAGGCTTTATCATTGTTCTCCCAATGTCACGTCATCAGAGATCATCAAGGGAAAGCTCAAGATTTTGGTGTTCAAGCAGTAACAACATGACACCAACACTGCAGGTGCCAGAAGCAATAAGCACTAGATCTTGCTTGAGTCCTCGAGACACCATGCAGAACGTATTTTGAATTTGTCTTCTTCCCACACCACAATGAGGCAGAGCTATGCATCCCACTCCTGCATTAGTGGATGGATGTTACCCATTAGTCCAGTAACAGAGAAAACACTAAACTTGAAACAGAGAAAACACTAAACTAGAAAAAGAAATCTGTGGACATTCTACTGATTAAGTTCTTAGCAGAAGGACATTGTTAGTGCCTCTCTTTCAAAAAGGCAGCAAATATGGAAATATCTCAGGTGGCTAAAGTACAAATAGACTACTATGGAACCAGTCAGAGGAAGGTGATTACATTTATTATAAGTGGACCATGCTTTCTGAAACAGCTCTAAGAGACAAGTGCATCATCTTCTGACCCTATAAAAAAAATGTCACTGCTTGCCAGGCTTCTTGATAAAATCAAGCTTAAACACCTGTGCATCATAAATGCACAGCTGTTTGTGTGCAACTTGCTAACATTGATCCATCTGTAAAACAGGCTACATGCTGAGTTGCTTTTCTTTTTTGCCCCAGAGTGATTACAAGACCATACACATCAGAGGGGGAAGACCAAAGCATGGCCTGTCCTTGTTTTTGTTACCAAGCAGGTCAGTTTGTTCAGTTCCCCTCAGTTATGGCTACAGTAGCCAGCTATTCAAGCTGGATGAGTTTAAGGTGCTCATATAGTTATACAAACCATTGCAACCCATATGCTCCTCTGCACCCACCATTAATTTAAGGGGTTTTGTTATCAAGCTCAGTCTCTGCTTTGATTTTAAATGAAGTGACTAGCTCTTTCTTTTTCGGGGGGGAGGGGGGTCTGGTTTGGGTGTCCTGGAGTGTCTAAAAACAAACTACCCAAAGATAAAAGTTATTTATTGAGATTTTTCCAAAAATACTAAGTCATCCATGGTCCTGTTAAGTGCTACCTATGCTGGAACGCAGAAAACCCCTGCCTTTGAATCCCTTAAATGTTCACAGACCTATGTTCTATGCTGGGTGCTAGTGGCAAAGTCCCATCTGTAGTAGCTACATTACATTTTTCAGGTATTATATTTATCATGCAATTAACATATTAATCACCCAATAAAAGTGCAACAAGCCACCTAACGCAAAAGTTTTATGGCACATTAAAATGCCAAACCAGTCACAAAGAAGTTTCTTATTTAATGTGGAACATCTTTGTAGCTGGTTTGTATCACCCATAATTTGCACGTGGCAAGAATGTCTAGAAGGTGGTGAGTGTAGCTGGGCTGCATGCATGGTTTTTAAAAGACCCATGGTGCTGGGGACCTAAAATCAGGGAGAGGCTCTATGGTGATGGGTTCCCTTAGCCCTAGAACTTTTAAAAACTTCATTTGTGGTTTTCAGAAGTCCCAGGGCGCTGGGACCTGAAATTAGGCAGCCTCTCCTCTGCTAGAAGATAAACTGGACAACCTGGTTTCAGACTGGCACCAACTGTAAAGATCAAGATCACTGACTGCAGAGTAGGCTTGGCCTAGGATATAAATGGTATTTATTTTGGTATTGGTTGATCAACATTTCACAACCTACAGTAATCGCACCTGCTCCTCTTCAGCCAGTTTACTTTCTGGTTCTTCATTCCTTCTTACCCTGTTTGGGTGTCCTGGGTTCACTGGCTCCTGAATTCTGGCACTGCCTAGACTTTCAGCATGGATCTTCCTTAGGCCCTCCTACACGATCAAATTAAAGCTGAATAGAAACCAACTATAGAGTTGTTACACACAGTGGCGACATGTAGGGGGTACACGGGGCTGCATGTGCACCCCCTGAGAGTGCCGGTGCCCCCCCTGCAAGCACCGGCCAGTGACAGACCATGCTCGCTGGTTATGCGATGGGTGGGGGGGCAGGCAGGAGCGCCAGTACCCGCCTTGGAAGCACTGGTGGATCGCTGCAGTCGCTCCCAGAAGCAGCTGCAGCCACTCCCAGAAGCGACTGCAGCAATTGGCTGCAGTGACCAGCCATCACAGGATCAGCCACGGGGGGGGGGGAGACCCCCTGCAATCAGTGAGACTGGTCGCAGGGAGGGCATGTGCCTCCCCGACTAAAGCAGCACCAGTTGCCCATGGTTACACATTTTCAAGCACTAACCTTATAGCTGGTTTTTATAGCTGGATAGTCATTTTTGTCTTGTGATAATTACTTTGCATATATGGCCAGTCTAAATTTATTGCACAATTAACCAGTTAGTTGCATAATATATGTAATGTGTAGTAGGGGCCTTATTGACTAGTACTTTGCCTTGGACTCTGGTTCTGATTCTCTCATGCAGCTTTGTCCCCTGGCCTGAATCCTTACCTGGCTCAGGAACTTGTGTACTCCTGCGCTCCTCAAGATTGTCTATGACTCAATCTTGACATCCCCAACTCCATGCAGCTGCATCATATACAGCTCAACTACATCATACACAGCTTTCAACCTGCGACCCTAGGCTTCACATGCAGTGGCAAGTTAAAAGGGTGCCATGGGAAGTGTGGCATCACAGATCAGCCCCCCCCCATGCCAGGCTCCCTACACTAGCAATACAAGATATGTACCTGATCCCCAGAATCATGCATCCTACCAGGCAGGCGTGGCATGGCAGGTCACAAGATTGTTCAGAGCAGATCTCACTGTGCCATTAAATTAACATCTGCCAGTGCCCTTACAGATGCACACAGAAATTAACCAGTTAGTTGCATAATATATGTAATGTGTAGTAGGGGCCTTATTGACTAGTACTTTGCCTTGGACTCTGGTTCTGATTCTCTCATGCAGCTTTGTCCCAGGGAGGAAGTGTTAGCACATTTTATTTAGCTTACTTCACAGTCATAGGTACCTGGAGTGGGACAAAGGGGTGTGAACAATGAGTAGGACAAAAGCCTCCTGGAATAAATGCAACATCTTTGACTTTCTTCTTGCCAAATGCATCAGCAACAGAAATTCTTTCTAGATGGAGCCTGTGATGATGTGAGATGCTCACCATCAGTATAGACCCAAAGGTATTCAGCATGTATTAAAAAGGGAGGCTGGTCAGGGTAGCTGGCATACACATATCTAGCATGTCTCCTAAATAGTCTATTAAAGGTAGGCTTCATTGATAAATAGAGGCAGACAGATTCTAATATTTATATCATCTACCCTATAAGACTATTGAGACAACTAATTTCAAACAAAATGTTTGCTGTCATACCCAATGTTCTCACCCACATACAGGGACTCCTACTTACTAGTTCTACTGGATCACAAATTACACCAAAGGTAGAAAGGAAGAGGCAGGGACAAATTCTCAGCCCCATTTATCTCTGCAGTAGGAAATAGAAATGGCTGACTACAGAAAAGGGACCACAGTTCAGCCTCTAAGAACCAGTTAATTTGAAATGTATTACTCAAACTGTTCCTATATTTTTATAATTCCCTGCATAAAAGGGCTATGTATTTTGAAGCATGGGGTAGTGGAGGCAGGGGGGGAGAGGGAGGGAGGAATGGAGGGAGGAGGAAAGAAATAGACTGGGAGGACTGCCAAGACACCATGTGGAACCAGGTCAGAAGTTAGAAATGAGGCAGTGAAGGGAAAAAGGAAGACTGACACAAATGAAAGTAAGGAATGTTGGAAGAATATGAAGGAAGTTGGATGAGAGGAAAGGATAGGTTGCATTTAAAATGAGGGGAAAAGATTGGAAAGGGAAAATAATATGGAAAGGAATCGTTTTCAATCAGGAAAAAGGAAGAGTATGTGATATGCATGAAACTAAAGAAGAAAAACAATGCCAAATGTTAGGTCACATGTTCCTTTTATTTTATTGTACATCACTGGCAGACATCATGTACCTCTCATTTATGTTATATTAATATTGCTGGCAACTTCAGATTCTAGAGCTACTGGAAAAATCAAACAGTAAAACACAATTCTGCCTTCCTCAGGATGCAAACAGTTCAGCATTGGACTATGACATGACAGATTCTAGCCCTGCAATTGAATCTAAAATCTCTTCCTTATGCCTGCCTAATGTTGACAGCCACCTCCATGGGTATCTAGGTGTTTACATGGCACCATTTATTGTTATCATGCCTCTTTTCTATTTTATGTGAGAGAGTCAATGTTCATGTTCATGGCTATGCCCCACCAGACAGTAGCCTTGCTCACCCAACCCTGGGCAATATCCCTGGCATACAAGACCTTCCCCATCAGCTACTGGGTGATGGTTGATCCCCAAGCCACTTCCTTTCTGCCAAGGAGTACCATGGAGTCAACAGGTGGCATTCCAGGTTAGATGGCAGCTTGTTAGAACAGTTCTGTCATCAATTACCCAGCTGCCCTAGGGCCCATAGAGGTCACAGGTAGCCAGGCGTAAGTTACAGGAGTCCTTACTTTAGGCCTCCCCTAACCTCCATCAGGGACTAAACCAAATAAGTCCACACCCAGGGACAGAAAATATTTACCTAGCCCATGTGCCCAAATCTGCTCACAGAAGACCATGGGACAGAGTTTAATAAGGGTGCAGACAGAAGTGCAGCTCCCAGCTGTAACTCAGAATGTGTCCTGCAAAGTGTTCTGAGTTACATCATTACCCTGGACCAAACAGAAGTTCATTGTTGATTCCGGGGGAGGGGAATCTAGCAGGGGCAGGAGCCTGAAGCCAGGTTCTCATAACAACAGCCAGGGATCTCTGCCAGTGCTCAGTTTTCAGAATGGGAGGGGGAAAGGCAGCAGAGGGAGCTCATTCTTAGGGCTAACCAACTGGTGCTGAAGGATGTGTTGGGTGAATTGGATACACGCTCC
>NW_005842131.1:768693-783695 GCF_000455745.1 Alligator sinensis | reverse complement strand
CCCCCCCCCCCCGGTGGGGGGGGGGGGGGGCTGAAAAACCCCAAAACTGAACTCCCTCCTCTCCCTTTCCCCCTCTCATCCTGAAAAAAGCAACAGCCTGAGAGGTCCACAGACACAAGTTACAGAAGATGCTGCCTTTTGAACCTCTTTAATCTCATACCGTATGCAATGAGGATTCACATTTCACCCAATCAACCATTCTATAAACTGTCTGCAGCCATGCCCTTTTGTTTGGTTATGGCTTTAGATTACTTTCTGTAGCCAGATCAGATGAAAATTGTCACTTCTGTCTGCACCCTAAGTGACTTCCGTTAGATCACATAGGCCGCATCCAGACAAACACAGATGTTTGTTTTTCCAGGGACAAGTAGCAGTGGCACACCTTGAAGTGGGGATACCCATGCCATGCTCCAGCCAGCCAGGCTTTGGTTTTGGGTGGCACATGCTGCTATCAAATGCACCACCCCCCTTTTATTTTGGCAAGGGTTTTTTTACCCCAAAATTTCCTGGGGTCAAAAAGACCTCTGTGCTGCAAGGTAGCAATGCAAAGAATGCCTATATGTGCAATGTGTGGTGCTGCAGATAGGTCTGTGGCACCATATATGGCACATCTGCACTCATCTGTACATAAAGTCTACAATGAATCCAGTATTAATAATCTCCTGTGTTAATCATAAGACTGTCCACCAGGAAAGGCTGGTGATGGTGGGCCAAAGATAGTGAGTTATCTCCTCAATATATTTTGAAAGTACCACAGTATATTCTTGCTCACTTTCTCCAAATCTCTATAGGCAGTTTTCAGCACAGAGTTGTGCTAACAGAGGATATAAATCAGGTTTGTTGTGGAGACAAAAAGAAGCAGATCCCTACCTGAAAAGATTCCTCACTGTAACTTGTAGCAATGTACTGAATTCCAAAGATGGACAAGATTTGTGAGGAAGCATGAATGCCATTATTTTATAAAAATCAAGGTCATACAAACCAGGGTGAATTCATGACAAACATGTATTTCATTAAATAATATAGCTCACGTGCTCTGTCACAGTCCATAAAACGCAACCTGTGTTATCAATGTGGAGCTTTGAGTGCAAGATACAGTCCAGTATGGGGTAGAATTAAAAGCTGAATACGTTTTCACTACTTCATACAGAAGCATATTGAAGTGCAGCTAGTTAGTAGGCCAGATCCCCAGCTAGCATTAACACCTGGAGGAGGTGAGTGAATTGTAATTTGTATATTTGGCACCTGATCCAGAACCTCCTGGTCAGCTTGGCCTAGTAATTTTCCTTCTTTTTCTCTGAACCTATAAAGTGCCCTGATGTGTAGGTAATTCAGTTCTCCCCTATAGCCAGTTCCAAACAGCAGTCAGCTTCTTGCACTGCGAACATTTTTGTAACTTCTTTTCTAATAATGACTGAATACTATAAAGTAATGGCTGTCTTCAATGTGACACAGCAAATAGGATTGAATCATCCACACACACATTCTCCTGTTCAATATGATTAATTGGCTCTTTGAGTCAAACTTCATTTTTTAACACTTCCAATGTGGCAAGGGTGATGACTATTGAGACACTCCAAAAATGATTAAGCATTTACTACTGCTCCCTAAACTCAATCCAACCCTTCTGCTGCACCTGCCATCCAGCATGCACAAATGTATGCACACACGCGCACGCACACACACACACTTGTTGTTAACATTCTTGCTGGGTTTAAAGTTATTGCATCCCTCTGCAATAACTGCAGCAATCGTATTGCAATCTATGAGTATCAAGCAAGGGCGACACACAAAAGCATAATGGTCTAAAAGCATCATCATAATGTTAACACAAAAAAAAAACATTCATTCCTTTCTTCCCTGTAAGCTGCTGACAGTAACTTAGCTGAGACTAATGATATCTGTATTTCTTTCAAAACAGTTAAGTTTGGACAAGTTTGGATTTCTTTTTTCCCTTGAATGGTTCATAGCCCCAGTTAAAAACAAAAATTAGCCACCATCACAGGATGGCTGATTCTTTTCACAGAAGGCTTCTTTTAAGCCAATTTGCATTGCAAATACTAAGGCCCCTAAAGAAAATGAAGAGCAAAAATAAATAGTGCATTTCTCCATGAACAGCAGCAATTCATTATCAAGCAATTAGTTTTGTAATAAGCTCCCATTTCTCAGTTTGGGATATTTCCTTGAATATTGGTAATATAATTATGATAAAGGTTGAAGGCACAGTACAGTACTCAACCACTAAGAGTCTACAAACAATTTGTCTTCTAATGACAGACAGGAGAGTCTCTAATTACACTGAACATTTCAAGGCAAGGTTGAATGTTTGCCAGACAACACTCCATTGATCGTCTTTAAAGCATAGTACTGGGCTGTTGAAAGGAAAATACGGATTCTTGGCTCCAGGTAATTAACTTTCATGCTGTTCCCTACTTAAACCCTAATGAAGCCCCCTTGAAGTCTTCATTACCAAAGGGTATTTGTTAATGAAAGAGCAGAGAGCCAGCCAAAAGTTCTCCCCTCCCCCTAAACTGCTCCTTTTTCATTTCTCAGGGGTCAATAATGCCTTTGAAATGAGTAATGATGGGCTGAAAAGTGCAAAGGGTGAAAGATACTTAATAAGACAAGGCAAGACCACAATGAAGGAAAACTGAGACAGGAGAAAGGATGAGAAAAAGACAGAGGAGGGGGAGTCTGACTGAGAAACAAGTAGGACAACAAGATTGGGAGTGACAGGCCAATATTAAAATTTTGCAAAGCACCATCATTCTTGAAATCCTGTGGAGCAAACTGCAAAACCAGGAAGAAAAGGAAACTATCTTCAGAAGGGAAAATGAAAGACCACAAAAGTGCTGGCATAATAGCTGAATCTCAGGAAGATGTAATCTTTACTCTGTTCCTAGATATCCAGATATGGCAGTTGAATCAAATTTATGGGTCACAAGATAAAGAGCAAGATCTCTGACTGACATACGTAGAAGAATTTCAGGAAGCATTTTATATGTATGTGTGTGGGTATGCTTTGTATGTTTGACAGTCTGTGGAAAGACAATGAATCCTCTTGCCTTCTGCGGCAGATGACCAATATTGTTAGTGGATGTCTATCAACCACCTAAGGGAAAATAATCTCTCCTGTTGACTCCATTAATGAAAAAACATTCAGATTATGGTATCTAGATTGAGACATCAACACATTCCAGTTGTATCCAACAAAGCAGCAGACTGCTTTTACAAGATTTCGGTGACTTGAAGCCACCATAAGAATGTGTTACAGGCAATTCCTGAGCCATCTATATGTTTCCAATTTGCATTAGAAACATTGGAACATGACACCTGGAAACGTTGGCCATGGTGTTTTTGTGCAGAACTAGAGTCAAGATACAAGTTTTGCTGCCCACTTCCATTCTCCAGTTCCCGAACTTCAGAATGCAAATGGCAGCAAAAAGCAATAATTTTGCAAATCTCATTTTCAGCCAATAAACATGCTTAATCATATTAATGAAGCTGTTAATTCACATTGTTCTTTGCGTTCAAGATGTTCATCGGAACACAAGGTGATCTCCATCTCCTCATAAAGTTTTTGCTGGTGGGAGAAGGTGACATCTGAATAGCTTTATTTTCAAAGGCAGTGTTTATGCATCCTTCTTTAATTAGGCTGAGCTCCAGGTAAAAATAAGACCAACAAAATGACAAGTTCAAAAGAATCTGAGTGAGGTGGTGAGGTGAAATGTGCACAGGCAGACAAATTTCTGAAACTGCACAAGGCTCCACATCTTTATCCTCTGATCTCATCAGGTAAATTCTTGACAACACACACACACACACACCTTGAATGCAAGCAGCATGACAATCAGCATCACAATGATTTATAGGTACTAAAAAAGACTTCTTTGAGACGCTAATTTTCTTGAAAGAGGGACAGTTGATGCAAACCTTTGAACAATTTTTGATGTCCGAATGAATAAGTGACAGCTGCTAAGAGACCCTAGGAAAGTATGAGTATTCCATTTTTGCTAGAAGGGGTTGCATTTTTAATATGCTAAAAATAGTCCCTGAGTGATTTATCCAGCTTTTAAGAGGGCATCTGAACTCTCTAAGTGGTGAAGTGTCTTAAATTTCCTAAGGTTTTATGTCCTATTAAGATATACTAAAGAATGTAATTATTGATTTCCCTTGTTAAACCTCTCTTATGTCTATGGTTTCTGTAGCTTGCTGCAGTCTTTAAATCCTTCCAACACTGGGATTTATATTTCTAATTTCAAGACTCCTTCAGATCAGGTTGCAACAGTCTCCAAAGCTGAGGCTATTCTGAGCGATCAATTATAAGAAATTTGGGGTGAAGCTCTTCATTTTTAAAACCTTGTTATTAAATATACAGATAGAGAGGAACTGGATTGATCAGCTTTAAATTAGAAATGAGGCAGAAGCCTTCACCTATGGAAGTATTACAGATATCACATCAATACAAACTCCAGCATACAGAAAAAAATAAATACACACACTATGCACAGTTGCCCTGAGAGACAAGATAGAAAACTGAATTTGACCAGATTGTAAAATTAGATGGTGCTGAAAAAATTGGGGTTACCAGTTAACTGAGTTAATAGTATGATCACCATAACTAGAATTAATTTGGTTGAGCATGGTGCCATGCATGAGCAGACAGACATAGTTAGCCATGTTAGTTTGAAGTCCAGTGGAAGGCAGGGTAAATCTGATTAATTTATAAGGTGCAAATGTGCCCTACCTTCCACTGAACTTCAGAGTAACAAAGATAATTACATCTCACTGTAACTAAACCCAAACAAGTTCAGAGTTTCAGTACGTTTGAGATGTCTCAAAATGACTAAAAATGCAAGCACTATTCCATGAACAGATATTTAGGAGTCACATTTAAACTTTAAAGTGGAAAAGCATATTTTCTGTTTTGAATTTAAACCATGAATTATGACAGGCCTACTTTAATACCTCTGGTACTTATGCAGTTCCCAAGCTAAAGCATCTCTTCCTAATCTCTGAAGTTCTAGCGAGCTTAAAGTAATTCTTAATGGTCTGTGGATTTTGCAGGGGAAAATTATCTAGCAAAATAAGAGATTCTACAGAATTCTGTAACAAAGGAAAAGATCTAAAAACAGATTAGGAACAAAAGCCAATTTGAGTTATATTAGTTATGTATGACTCATAGGGTACATCTACATGTGCATTTAAGTGTGACTAAATTTAATGCTCATTAAACTAATGCACATGAAGTGATTTTTGGCAGGTGTCTACACATGCAGAGAGTTGGCACTGAAGTAAATGCACTTGGCACTAAAGTTAGTGCACTAAACTTAGTGCCAAGTCCCTGCAGACTAGGGGCGTGTGAAGCTTTGGTCACCAATTTGATTTGGAGAAGATTCGACCCGATTCAGAGGCCGAATCACCGAATCCAAATCAAATTGGGAGAAAAAAACCCTCCAAATCAATTTGAAAAAAGATTACGTAGAAACAGCATATAAGCCTCTGTCTGCATCCCTTCCGTCCCTTCTGTGAGCTGTTTCTGCCTGAGCAAAAGAGGGGTGGCCAGCTGGTCCAGAAACAGGTGGGTGGTTGGAGATCTAACAGGCATTGGGTAGGTCCCCTGTTACAGGCTACCATCCCTGCTGTTTTCATCCACATCTGCCTTAGAACACACAACTGACATGAGTTTTGCTTTCAGCAGTTTGAGGTAAAGTTTCCCAGAAACCCCTGCACCTATCTACTTGACAGGTTTCATGCCCTCAGAAGGAGCTATCATCCCTGCTGTTTTCATCCAAAAATTCTAAAAAATGACAAATTTATAGGTATTTCAGTGATTCCCCATTATAGTCTATGACTGATTCGGCCATCTTCCAAAGCCAATTCGGCCAAATCAATTTGGGACAGTGATCCAAATTTCCAAATCACTGTCCTCCGAATCAGCCAAACCCAAATTGAATACTTCCCTATTCGCACAAGCCTACTGCAGACCTGCCTTATGCCCCTAGTGGCTGGGCAGACCCAGTACTAAAGTTAGTCATGTCTACATGTGGGTCATGGCTACATGTGCATTAATGTGCTTTAACTAATCACCTAAATTTGATACACACGTTTGCAGGTATAAAATTTAGGCACAATTAGCCTAATTTCACCATTTTTAATAATATTTTTAATGTGCATTAAGGGTGCGCACATGTAGATGCACTCCCATAATGTTCATTAAATTAAGCTAATGTGCATTAACACATCTTGTGTGGATGCACCCATAGTGAAAACGGAATTTCAGTTGTAGTGAAGAAAGATGGATTAGTTCCTGTTTCCACACTGAAGGAAGGCTACATAAGTTAAGTGAGAAGAACCACTGGAGAAGCATATAATTAAGTCCAGTTAACTTCACAGAACCTCCACAGACCCTCTTAAAAGCAGGTGTAGGAGTCACTGATTTCAGTAACCTGGAATTTAAATGGCCTCTCATTTTTTGCTGGATGAAGAAACACCTTTTACTTTAAGTATTGAGAAACTACTGACCGTATTAAAAAGCGATGCTGTAGGCTAGTGATATCTACAGCCCAATATTTTGAGTGTATATGCACTGTAGAGAAGACACATCCACTCTAGCCTTTTATCGTGGTTTCTGCATCTGTGGCTTGGACAAGCATGCTCAGTCATGTCCTTGGATAGTTTATCAGTGGTATAATATGCAAGTAATGAGAGAACAATAGTAACAAATGGACCTTTAGCAAGTGTTCATCATGGAACCCTTGCTCACATCTACGGGGAGTGATCTGGCAATCTGGATGGATAGCTCCTAGCCCCATGGAGAAGCAGAGATGCCTGGCAGGTCTCAAGCAGACCTGGATGACCTTTGTTGGTAAATGATACATTCATATAAATATGCACATTCAGGAGAACAATAAATATTTGTAACTTCTAGACAACCGCAGAAAATGGTTGCAGCTGGGAAAAAATAGAGGAAAATTAGAAAGTGTTAAAACATTTCAACATTTTCATTTTCATTTTGAAACAAAGGAGCTGGGTGTAAAAGCAAATGGGTCTTGCATCTTTCCTAGAGAGGTTTTTATCAAGTTGGGAGGCAACTCATCTGTCATCCACTCATACCTACACTCCCTAGTGGTTGTAAACTGTTATGGCAGGGACAACGACAAATGCTGAAGCATTCTCATCTTGTTCCGTCTCATGGAAAGTTTGTAAAGTGCCTCAAGAAGGTATAGTCATTGCTTTTTTAAATTTAGGACCCCCAGTTAACAGAAATGGGAAACGCTGCCTCTAGACTGGGACTGAAACCTTATTCATTACCATGCTCACTGAAAAGTGAGCAATGTGACTAACATCTGTCACATGTCTGTTCTCTTATCCTTGCCTCAGAGGGAGAGTATTTTGTTTGGATTTTTTAATATTTTATTTTATAGACATGTGCATGTATTGCTATATGTTTACATAGAGAAGACAAGGTCAAAGATCTTCACTTTTCACTTAGAGCAGAAGGTGGTGATGCTTATGGAAGTCCTTAGTTGCTGTGGGAGTTTGTTTCACAGTCTTGGGCTGTCCCCAGAGAAAATGGTATTGATTTTATTTTTGCCTGTTTTTCTGTTTTCAGAGTAGTAATGGCTAACAAAGCCTCCTTCAGGCCCCCTGTAAAATCCTGGCATTCCTTCCAGCAAGATCAGTTATATCATCAAAAGAAATCATGGGTTGACATAGGGCAAAAATATTCAGAATAGTGGCAATGCTTAGGTCAGTATAGAAAATGTATTTTCCCCAATGTAGACAGTGGGTGGCATAGCTTCTCCCTTTGACCCCCTACTTAAGTATCCCATGCCTAGGGGCAGTGCATGGCTGACACTAGTGAAATTGCATAGGAGCGGGAGAATGCTATTGTCACCCCCTTGCAGACCTCAGAGTGCCTAGGTATATTTGCAGACCTTGTACACTCTTTAATATAGAAGCTGACCTCTGCTAGCACTTCCTAGAGCACTAGCTATCACAAAGTACTGGGATGAGAGAAGGCTACAGTTTCATCCACCTCTGCAGCAGCTAGCAAAACTGCAAGGACACACAAGGGGAAGTAGGCTATAACTTTCTAGTGCAGCCAGTGTTCACACCTAGTAGTTCCAGGAAGAACTGTACCACTTTGGCAAATTCCCCTTGGCAGCCCTTTTCATGCCATGTAGCTTTAGATCACCCCTAACATGGCCCCATGTCTGTCACACGCACCCTGATCTTTAAACATGGGCTGAATGGATTTATTGACACATTTTATCCTGCTCTGAAAAGCTTAAAGCATTTCTGCAGGGATGTGCTAGTGTTTCTGCCCCTTTTCCCAAGTCAAGGTCAACCAGATGTATGTTAGCATGTCTTCACATGTTTTGAATTACCTGCCTCAGTTCCTTTGTTCAACCAGCCACTTTCCTTGTCTCACTGGCTATGGCAATTCCAGGCCATCCCAGTTTCTAAGAGAAACATTGAGTTTTACCCCAGGCCCTTAAAAGAACAAACCATCTATCACACATTAGGTTTTTTTCTATTATAAGTTATTTATTACAGGATTTGATTCCAACACATGCTTCATTAAAACAAGGGCAAAATCTAGCCTATTTCTAATGGTTTATTATGAGCAGAAAAAAACCTGAAACAAAGGCAAATGAAGCTGACCCATTTTTTAAATGTTAAAATAAACCACCAGCACCCTCTACCAGGATATTCAAACACTGGCAACAGTACAGTAATTTATTCTGAATGGGAAATATGCCTTTGGTAGATACTTGATGTATATTGCAATCTTTATAAGTATGCTTTAATTAAAGTGCAATTTCTTTTTTAAAACTGACATGCACCAACACTACCCAGAGCCCTGCTTTCCATAGATATTTTTCAGCATTGTACAGCAAGTTGTTATGCAGTCCCACTCAGATAAAGGCCTGCAATAGGAGAAGTGATAATGAAGACAGCAGCTGTTACTAAATTAGAAAAAACAAGATAGATTTGTTGGCAAACACTAATGTTCTGGGTAACTTTTATTTCTGCAAGTTCAACATTTCTCTAAACAGACATTGTTTGGTTGCCTTTAATGGAGTGGGATGGTGCCAGTGAAGGTAGTTAATAAAAGACTTATGAATTTGCTGACACAGCGAGCCACTTCTTCACTGATCCTCGATCAGAGGTAACATAATTAACAGCCATCTTGCCATTCCGCTCATCTTAACTTCCTTTATAAAGTGGAGTTGAAAACTAAGGATACGGCCAAATGATAACACCAAAGGCCAAGGTTCCCCTCCCCCCCACCCTTTTGCACCTAGTAGGTGTCACCACACAGTCAACAGCAGGGTATACCTCCTCAGATTGCCTTACCAGGGTGTTTCAACAATCATCCATAGGAACACTCTCTTGTCCAGTCTTCATTTCTATTTGGTTCTCAACCTCTCTGCTGAGCACACTAACCAGTGCCAAATACCATAGGAGCCCACTGAAATAGTCAGTTCATTCTATAGAAACATCTTCCATTGAACACACATCTAGGGAAGTTTGAAACAGAGGCCAAAAATCAAAATGTTCCTTATTGATAGGGCCATATTCTTTGCTTGTATAAAGCATAGCGCCACTGATTTAATCAGAATTATGCTGATTTACACCAAAAGAGAAGCTGGCTCAAATTTCCTGGCCTATTTTGTCCTCCCAGATTACTGGATTTTTGTATTTTATTACCAATGATGATCTTGGACTGTCACAGAATTTATCTGTCAACCAACTTCTGTATTTCCTATTTTACCATAGATAAAGGGCACAACATCAGAATTATAAGATGTAAGCAAGTTGTCCATGCAAATACAAGGGTACACATACCTCTTGAACTCTGTCTGTTTTCCCTCCTTTTGTGTTTTCTTTTCCCCTCTTGAGGAATGGTCTGACATAGTATTGCTGTCTGATCAGAAAAAAAAGCCTTAAGGGATGTGATTTTCTCTCTATCACGACTTTCAGTAACTTGACAGCACTCAAAAATGTGTTAGGTATGATATATATCTAATAGCCCCTACCATGGAGAACTTAAAAACTAATATTCAGTGTGACATGAGAAGCAAAGATAGAAAGGATACTAAAGAGAAGAGTTTAAAGAAAGATAATAATTACCTCAGTAAGGTCAGGGATTTCAACCATGTACATATGCTGGTGGCATCTGGTTGAATCATTTAGATACACCAATTTAAAGGTCAAAAGGGGCTATTCAATCACCTAATTTGACATCATGCATAACACAGGCCAAAGAATTTCACCTAGTTATCCCTGAAATAAGCCTAATAGCCTATGCTGAATTAAGAACTTTCAGAAAGGCATCCAGTCTTGAATGTCCCCTCTCCTTTCTGGTAGCTGGTCCACAGTGGTGATGAAAACTTACTATTGGTCCTAGATGATGGAATTACTCTTTCAACTCAACTTAAGTGGTAGAAGCCTATGCTAAATAAATAGGCATTGCAGCAAAGTCAACTCTTAAGAAACAATTACAATACAGATGGTTGATTTACATAAGAGAAAAGGAACAACATTCGAGTGGCACAAATCCACATGGAAGAAAGCAGAGAGAGGGTTGTGGAAAAAGTAGATGAATGTGGCATGAAGATTGGTAATATTAGCTGAGCAGCAAGAGATGGGGGGAACCAATAAGAAAAGGTCAAGTATGGGCAAGTACGTGGGCAAGATGAAGCTGTTCAGACCTTTGAAGTTGAGAATTCATTTAGAACTGATGAGGAAAAGAACATGGGTTCAAAGAGGCAGGGAACATAATCACCCTGTCTGATATGCAAGATTAATTTGTTGGCCATGTTATAGAAGAACTGCAAACAGGACTGTTGAATATGTCTTCTTTCCCAGGAAACATGATACTGCAGTACGCAGGAGACAATCATGACAGTAATGAGGTGATTTAGTGTTGGGTAGGGAAGGGTAGAATCTTACCAAGCTTTTGATACCTGACTAGACCTAAATATTTTTTCCATTATACTCAGATCAATTCACAAAGAGACTCTGTAACAGCCTTGCCCATGTTAATTAGATATTCCATTTATGGCCTGTGCTCCAACATTTGTCTCAATTCAGAAGGCATGTGCTACCTATAAACATGGGTAGCACAAAAAACACTGGCAGTAGCCAGGCAGAAAGAAATTCTATTGCATGAATGACTACTGTACTAGTGAAAATCATGGGACTGTTTAGTATGAAATAGAAAGGGGATATAAGAAATAAACGAGACAAAGAATGAAGGCAAGCAGTTTGGAGCTGAAAGGACCCTAATTAAAACACCCCCCCCACTTCCCCACACTGCATGGGGGACTCTGCCCAAGCCCCTGAACCCCCCATGCTCTTCCAGCCCCACCATGGGTGCCCTGCCCAGGCCAGCTCTGGCCCTTTAAGAAAAAAAAATGAGAAAATCCCCTAACTGACCGCTCCTACAGCAGCCTCAGGGCTTTGGGGGGCTCATACAGAGCCACCAATGTGGCACGGGGCAACAGGGGGGCAGTGGAGATTGTCCCCCGCCAACAGGAACAGTGAGTGCAGGGGTCTTTCATTTGTTGGGCCCCCATGCAGCGTGGGACAGTGGGGAGCAGCAGGGATCACACACCCATGCCCTTGCCCAGCAGCACCCGGTGAGTCAGGGCTTTTTTTAAACAAGTGCTGGGAGCTGGGGCAGGCAGGGCAGCCATTGCTGGGCTGGAGGGGATGGGCCTGTGTGATTCAGAGATTTGGCAGCAGCTGAATCTCTGAATCAGCTTCAATGGAATCGATTAAGGACAGTGATTTGAATCACCAAATCAAATCACTGTCCCCCGAATTGGCCGAATCCGAAGCCAAAGTCAATACTAGCTGCTTCACACAGGCCTAGTATTGAACCCTCTTAAACGTGCCATGCACACATGCCCCTCGTTTCATCTACACACAGCCATAGTGCCCAAATGACTTACGAGGGACAGCTGACTAGATGAGTAAAAGTTACATTTGAGAAAGAAACTCCTTTAAAAAAAGAGTTTTGAATTAAAAGAACTCTGAAAATGTGATGTAGGAAGAAGTAGATGAAGGTATTTTTTAACCCAGCCAATACATAAGATACACAAAAGAAAGCCAAATTCCTTAGGTCTCTACAGGGTTATAGTGGACCTACCTACACCAGTAAGGAAGAGTCAGGTCAGGACTTGCATTAGAAATCCTGATTTGTCAAGAATTTATAACAACTGGGAAAATTTGGTTTATACTGACTTAAAAAAAAAAGAAAAATCTTAAATGGAAACTTTAGAGACATAGGGTGTGTCTACATGAGACAATGACTGTACAGTAACCTGATACTACTGAGCAGTAGCATTGCATGGCAAAAAAAACTGTGCAGAAACACTATGGCATAGTAGTATTAGGCTACTGTGCTATAGTGTCACTTAAAAGGCATTCGCTCGTGCTACTGCACAGTAACTGACTACTACACATTTATTTTAGTATTTGCATATACAAGTACTAAATAAATGCTCAGGAACCACTGAGCAGTAGTGTTCCATGTAGATGTGTCCACAGAATATAAACAAAAAGAAAACAAATAGTTTTATACATACTTACTTGGGATGTAATAAGCCCTGTGAAGCTGCATTTAAAATGAGAATCTAACAAATAACTTGTATATAATCACTCTTCCAATCAATTTCCTTCAACCAGTCTTTCCTCACTCACTTGCAAAATCAAAGTACTCAAGTGCACATGGTATTTTTACTATCAGTATTGGTTTTATTATTTCACAGCCTACATTGTCTAATCATATTCTAGACTAGAACAGCTCCACTGGAAGAATTCTTGTCCACTGGGTACATAATACATGATTCAAAGAACTGCCCAACCATATAATTACCTGATGGAGTCACTCTAGTCTTCTGGGAATGTAGCATGTTTACCAATAATCACTACAGGCCACATTCCGCTTTCATTGACATCCATTCATACTTACTGAAGTCAGCTTGCCAGGATAAGAGCACAATCCGACCCTCTGAGCCCGGCTGAAATGCAGACAGTAGATTAGACTAACACACATTTCTAAGTATATTATCTAAATACAACATACAGGACTGAATCTATAAAAAAGGATGGTGATATGGTTTAGAAAATAAAGCAGCGGTATTGGAGTCAAGACCAAAATTCTCTTCCGCTTCTTTGTGAGATGAAGTTAGTCACCTAAGCAGATGCTGCTCAGCCCTCACACCTGTAAGACTGCGAGTATTAAACTACTTAGAACCTATGTCATCATGGATTTGTGAAGTTTAATGTAGGGCCTATTGCTGCAATCTTAAAATCAGACCTGAACTGTGGAACATGCAAAGCTCTACTCAGTTTAATGGGGCTGTATGCAGATGCCAGGAACTACTCACAAAAATCCAGTGAATTTAGACAGAATCATTGAAAATGTGCTGAGTGCTGAGACTTCCTGGGATGAGGAACACTACAGACATGCACATTATGAATGCTATACTATATGCATCCTGAGAGAATGGAATGACATTTCAGGAGCTGTTCTGGCAGCTGCTATGAATAACAGACATGTTATCATTTCCCATAAAATACTCCTTTATCTTTAAAAAAACAACTATAAGGAAGTAAACATTGTAAAAATAACATATCTTTTTTACAAATGAGAGAAAACTCAAAATTGAGGAAATTCTCAGAAAGAGATGGAATTCTAGGCTTCCCAAGAATCCTCGAGTTATGGGAGCTGCTCTTTGAATGGCAAGGATTTTAAAAAACAAACAAACAAACAAACAAACAAACAAACAACACCTATACACAGGCAATTACTCAGAGCAATGAAAATACTCAGACAATGATAGGTATATCACACTGGGGTTTCAGAAACTCAACTGACGCATCTTTTCTTTTGGAGCAAATGTCAAGATCTTGGTCCTTAATCTATAAGGCATTTAACAATTGGGAGCTAATTACATCAGAGTTCACTTAAATGCCCATCATGCATATGTTCCATAGGGTGAGTGTCCTTTTCTCACTCTTTGATAGAGCTGTGAAAAAGCCCTGAATAAAAAAAGAATATTGATTCGGTTCAGACAAAAGTGAAATGCTTAATTTTTTTATACATAGGAAAAAAGACAAAGTTGTTTAGATTTGAATGAACCATTTTGTTTGAACCAAAAGTGTTCCATTTCCATTTCAGACTCATTTAACAAAACCAAAACAATGGACAAGAAGAGCTCAATTTAATTGTATTGTAGTTATACTTTATGCAAAGTAAAAATAGTCAACAAGGAAGACAGAGCAGTGCACCCCTGAATTGGTTAAATGCTCTAACCATCAAGCATTCATTGGTGAGTTGTTCTCAGTCTCTCCTGTTGACTCACTTCCACTTTTCTTTAAATATTTGAAATAGGGACTGAAACCCAGGAGTCCCACCTTCCAAGCTATAGTTATTAACACATACTCTCTCTATTCCTCAATCAATATTTAATTATTCCATGCAAAACAGAACAGCTTCAACAGAAGAGCCTGAGAGCAAAGTACCTTAGGGTATGGAGGCTGGGGCTCTCTCCTGGGATGTGCAGGTCCAAATCCCTGCAAGCAGAGGGGGAAATGTAACCATCTTTCCATATCCTGAATGAGTACCCTTATCATAAGGCTAATCGGTAAAAGTGATCAGTCTTCACCCTTCGGCTTTATATTTAGCTCCAAAAATACTTTTTAGTCAAAAGAAGTCAGCAAATTCTCCATGAATTCACAAATTATTTAGGAAAGACCAAAACTGGCTTTTTTGGTAAATAAGCTATGGACAAAAAAAATGCCTAATTTAGGCATTTTAGAGGGCATTCAGAGGGCATTTTAGACAGCAGAATCTCAAGTAAGGGACTCTTTTTTCAGAAGAGAGAAATGGGAAGTCAAATCTAATGAGGGTGCACCAAATACTTTTTGAATAAAACCTTCTCCCTGAAATGAATTTTAATTAGACAAGAGAATGCCGA
>NW_005842131.1:758099-768679 GCF_000455745.1 Alligator sinensis | reverse complement strand
GGCAGCATGATGTACAACTCTTCTACACCCCTTGTTCCTGCACCTCAGTTAAACTTTTTTGCTGAAGCACGGGCCAGAATTCCTGCCTTTTTAGAACTTTTCAGAAAGTGCTACATGGAGCTGAACATCAAAGCTATTTTAAAACCCTGGAAATAAGCAGAGATGGTTTGCAGATAACTTTCAAGGAGAGAGCATCATATAACATCTTACTAAACCAAATATTATTGCAGACAGATGACACTGTAAACTGGGGGGGAGCAATTATTTTGGGTGGAGGGCCGCTTACTGAGTTTTGGCAAGCCATTGAGGACTGCATGACAGGCAGCCAGGGACAGATAAATATTAATTTTTTTAATTGTTTAGGGGCCCCACAGGCCACATAGAATGGCCTGGAGGGCCGCATCCACCCCACGGGCCACATTTTGCCCACCCCTGCTGTAAACATTGTACAAAAACACAGTAAGAATTATTTAGAATACTGTAGAGAACTTTTAAACAAAAGATCATTAGAGAGCAAGTCAACTTGTGTTAATCAAGCAGATCTCCCCATTTTCTGTATTTATATATTTTCCAACTACAGTGTTTCAATATAATATGTAACTCTATAAACTTTGCACATACATACAAGCTTCTGTAATATTTTTCAGAGATTGCATTTCAGTTGCTCTAGTCTGGCAGTGATACACAGCGTGCATCATGTGGACTCATTAGGGCCTGAGAAGAATGGCAGCAGCTCCACCACTTCTAAACCTTCCAGAACCTTACCTGCAAACACTCTCCCGTCTCTACAGCTAGCAACATTGAAGTCCATGGATTAATAGTTGATTGGTCTCCTTGGGTACTGGCAAAACAGAAATCTGTAGCCTGTATCCAAAGTAGTATGGGTTTGAGAATCAGAAAAAAAATCCGTTCCCAGGATCTTTATAGGACTTTCTCTGCATAGTGTGCTGTATTTTCCCTGTAAGCCCAACAACATTAGATAAAAACAACAGAAAAAAGCCCCACACCTTGCTCAGCCCTGCTCTTTAACACCATCTTAAAGTACTTCTACTGTAAATTCCAGAGGCTGTGAACCTCTCAAAGGGCAGTTGCTTTCTTCCCAACTCTCCTTATATATCCATTAACATAGTACAATGGATGAAACATCCTACTGGAGGGCTTCCCTTTTCAGTAAATCTGGAATTGCCCTCACCTGTATCCAAAAACAGGTAAAGGTATGGAAATTCAGCCCTCAAAACAGACATGCTGTGGTCCTGCATTGATCAGCAGTTATATCTGTAAGCCTTTACCTCCTGTATTTATAACCTTTATCCCCACCCTGTGCACTAAATGGCTTAGCTCTAAAGGAAGCATGATTGGGTGTGACTTACCAGATTGTTTCCCCACAATGAAAATTTACTCTCTATCCTTAGTAACAGCACCTGAGCATGCCTGGAAACTACTGCATCATGTTTTGGATGTTCCTGGGCCATTGTAGGTGAAGTGGCATACCATGCAATCTGCAAGAGACAGATATTCAAAAAGCCTGAGCCTGAATTAATTCACCCTTCGCAAGTTAGTCTAAGTGGTGCAGCTTAACCTGATTAATAGCCAGACAGACATGCCCTGTTAAACCAGGAAATGCAGGCACATGCCCACACTGGTTCACGCCAGAAGCCTGGGGGTGCTAGAGCGTGCCTGCCAGCCACTGCCAAAGGGGAGAGAAGAGAGACACCCTCCAAGGCTCTGACCCCTCCCTGCTGGTGTGGAGGAGGTGTGATCAGGCACCAGCCAGGGCTAGCACACAGGGGATGGGGAAAAGTCCTTTCTCTGAATCAAGGTATTGAACACAGCAATTTGCAAAGCATACAGCAGGGAACTACCAAAAATCTTTTCCTAAGCTAAGATACAGCCCAGTAAAACACAGCATACACAACTTAGAGTAACTTAAAATGTAAACCAGAAAGACAAGAGTTAATCTTACTAATAGTGCTGTGAGAAACAGCACCATTTAGTTTTGACTTCCTTTTCACCATTTTGAAGGGAGAGTGTTTTGTTTCATTGTTTCGTTTAGTTTTGAAGCACTGTTCCATTTCATTTCGTCGAAACTGTTTTGTTGTTTCAATTCGTTTCGACGCTTCATCTATAGGCTATAATGGGGAATCATGAAAATGCCTATAACTTTGTCATTTCTTGCCTGAAAATTGCAGAGATGGTAGCCCCTTCTGAGGGCATGATACCACGTTTCAAGGAGATATGTGCAGAGGTTTTTGTGAAAATGCACCTCAAAATGTTGAAAGCAAAACTCGTATCACTTGCTGGCAGCAGTAGCCTCCTGTCATCCTGTGCACAGATCCAGGGGCCCACACCCCTGGGAGGAGCCCAGTACAGCTCTCCCGGGGGCATGGGTCCCCAGATTTGTGTGAGAGATGACAGGAGCCTGCTGCTGGCAGCAAGTGGTCTGAGTTTTGCTTTCAACATTTTGAGGTGCATTTTCACAAAAACCTCTGCACCTATCTCCTTGAAACGTGGCAAGCTTCATGCCCTCAGAAGGAGCTACCATTCCTGTGGGCATAGCCCACACACAGCACCAAAAAGAGTGCTGCTGCCACTGGCCCCAGGCAGCAGTGGCAGCCTCCTGTCATCCTGCACACAGATCTGGGGCCTCATACCCCCAGGAGGGCTGGGGGGCCATGCCAGACTCCTTCCGGGGGTGCAGGCCCCTAGATCTGCATGCAGGATGTTAGGAGGCTGCTGCTGCTTCCTGAAACCAGCGCTGGGAACAGCCCATGCCCAGCACCAGAAAGACTGCTGCTGCCGCTAGCCCCAGGCAACAGTGGCAGCCTCCTGTCATCCTGCACACAGATCTGGGGCCTCATACCCCCAGGAGGGCTGGGGGGCCATGCCAGACTCCTTCCGGGGGTGCAGGCCCCTAGATCTGCATGCAGGATGTTAGGAGGCTGCTGCTGCTGCCTGCCTGCAGCTTCTGGGCTGCACCACGCCAGAGGGTCTGGGGCACAATATAGCCCATCAGCTTCAGGCAGGCAGCATTCACTGCTTCCGGGGTTGCAGCAGGGGTGGCACTGGGCTCTTCATGGCATTTGATGGCAGTGCTGGGAGGGCAGATTGAGCTCCGTGGGGCTAGTGGAGCTACTCATAGTGCAGCCCTGGCTTTCCCCACCTCCCACAGCTGGGCTGCACTCCGAGCAGCTCCACCAACCCCACAGAGCTGAGCCTGGCAGCAGGAGGCAGGAGAAAGCCACTGGTTAGGGCTGAGCTCAGAGCCAGGTCTGTGTTCCAAGCGGCGCCGCTACTGGTTCTCTGCCACCTCCCGCCACCAAGCTCAGCTCCATTGGGCTGCAAAGCCTCCAGCTGCTGGGCTGTGCTTGCCAGGGCTGCACTCAGAGCCAGGGCTACACTCTAAGTGGCTCTGCAGCCCCATGGAGCTCAGCCCAGTGGCGGGGGGGGGGGGGAGAGCCAGTGGCGGAGCCACTCGGAGCTAAACCCTAGTGCACACAGCCCAGTGGCAGGAGGCTCTGCAGCCCCACGGAGCTGAGCTTGGCAGCAGGACGTGGTGGAGAGCCACTAGCCAGGGTTGTGCTCAGAGCCAGGGTTGAACTCAGAGCAGCTCCGCCACTGGCTCTTCCAACACCTCCCACTGCCAGACTGAGCTCCGTGGGGCTGGTGGAGCCACTCAGAGCACAGCCCTGGCTCTCCCCCACTTCCCGCCATTAGGCTGCTTCAAAACTGTGTGTTTTTGTGCACACCTCTAATTGCATACAATCCTGAAAATTTAAATTCATAAAAATAGAAAAACACCCCCAATTACACACAATCCTGAAAATTCCAATCAATAAAAGTTGAAATAAATGCTTAAAAATAAGCATTGAATTCTGTCAAACCTAAATATAAGTGTATGAGTTACAGATGCTCGTGAAAGAAAAATCCTTTTGTTTTGGCTTTTGTGCTCTGTAGTTTTCTTGAGGACATATTAGGGTGACAGATATTATAAAAAGTTGTTTAGGCTGCTTTGAGTATATCAAGCCTGTGATGAAATCACTCCACAGGTTGCCAGTTCCTAATGGAAGGCCTTGATCCTAATCATCAAGCATTTAGTGGCTCAAGCCCCAGTGATATTAAAATAACTGAATTTTGATGAACGGACTGCCAAAGCAGCTTCAGTCCTCTGGGAAAATACAGCTCTCCAAGCCTAGGAAGCAGCACCTGTGAAATCGGACAAAGTATTTTCACATGAGGGAATCCAGGTCTAGAATCCAGATAGCATTGTACAACTGTCTTCTTTTACAGAAGTTTTCCACTGTAATATAAATGACATTTGCACATCAACATCCTCTACTCACCATAACCAAATGAACCTCTCAAGCTAAAAAAAAGCAGCCAAGCAAAACATGTTGCTGCACCAAGAGGAGCTTTTTAACTCAAGAAAAGTAAATGACCCAAGGACCTGTGAAGGCCACTGAGGATATAGCTCTGACAAATGGATTTTTACATTGAATGGGCCCAGATACTAAAGCCATAAGTAGTAGCATAAACAGTGCTGTGAGCATCAACAGGTATATTGTGGCCTACATGCAGTGAACTGTGACTCTGATTAGCTGTCCTTACAGTTAATTGTGAGTAAAAAATTGCACTTCCTAGACTAAAAGCTGAGGTAAAGCCCTTTTAAAATTAGTGTCTGTGGCCATATTGATCCTGCCCCCCTCCCAAAAAATAAACTGCACCTACTTGCTCTGAATCCATGCATACCTAAACCCAGCATTTAGGCTAAGAAGATGGCTTAGATGGGGGGTCTTCACTGTGTGGCCCCATGCTCCTCTCAGACTTTCCTAAGCAAACAGAGCAGGAGCCAGTGGGTCTGTCTTTTATCTCAGGAGTGGCCCCAGTCATGGCAGGAAGTTGACATAGACAATCATTATCTTTGTGTCTCCTACAGCACCAAGCACACCAGCACATAATAGATTACTACCCCAGTAAATGATTAAGACTCAGTGTCCTACACTAAACATTCATCCTGGAAGCTCTCACAGGTGTATGTTGGGTCCTGTGATTATGCCACAGAGCATAGCTATTGCATTCTTGCATAGGAAAATTTTCGCATTCTCCAGTTTAATTTTAAGGTACCATTTTCCATCTGGGGATCATTACCATTAATGCAGCTTCTCCCTTCATTTTCCCATTAAAAAGAATTGGGAATGAACAAGAAATTTGTTTAATCATCTTCTGCGAGATCAGTTGAATTCTAATGCTGTTTGATTACAGCTAGTTACAAAAATGTCAAGTGCATTTCCATTTAGAGTGCTTGCTTAAACAGCCGTGCAAATGGGGAACACCCGAAAATCAGCATACATCATGAGAGCTGAGCTTCCTTATGGCACACACTTGTTTCAATCCAATCTCTTGCTCTTTAAAATAATGCATTTTCGTAGCACATCATTTCCTTAAATGAGTATGATACATCACCGCTGCCGATTGACTCATGAGGCCCATTAATAAAGGCCAGGGAGTCTCAGCAGCTTTTCTCATTGGGAAGGTGTTATCTTACACTCTGCATTTGTAATGAATATGATGCTCTTTTTGCTTAGGCCCACCTCAGTGCTCTTGCTCCCCCTGTCATTTTTGTTGAAAGTTTTCATTGCATAGGCAGTGGATCATATAGAGAATAAATAATGCATTATTCCTTTCCCAGAATAAGTAGCTATTCATTTTAAATATAGCAAAATGCTTAAATTGAAAAGGGTTTCCCATGTCATGTGGGATTTACCTCTTATAAATGCTTCTCTGATAATCTTCCATCCCATTATTATGTGATCATAATAGTATACGATTGGAAAATAGATTGTTTATTATTATTGTTATGGTTGTTGCTACTGTTGCCATATTGGCTCTGTCATTGTTATCCACATTTTTTCAAATGGCCTAATTTTGTGCCTGCATTTTTACATACAGTTTCACACATTCATGAGTAGAGGTGATTGAGCAGACCATCAAAAATTCATTTTAATGGAAAATTGTATTGGAGTAGAAACTAAAATATTTGCATAGTGTCTGCTTTAACATTTTCTGAAATTTTTGTTTAAAAGATTTTGACTTTTGGTGCTTTGTTTTTTAGTTTTCGGTTTTTCAATGAAAAGTCAAAACATGGATGAAAACAAACATGTTTTTTTCTGAAATGTCCATAGGAGATATGGACCGTTTTCTAGCAACCATTAGAAGTCTCTCTAACTGTTAGAAGTGACAAGCTTTAGTTATTAATTTGGTGATTGAGGCTTAGAATTTCAAAAGACCCTAAAGGAGTCAAGCACCCAAATCCTATAGAAATTCAAGGGATTTGTGCATCTAGATTCTTTGGTTAGCCACAGCTTAGTTTCACAATTCAGATTGAACAATGACAGCATTCTAATCACATAATCGATTGCACCCATATTTTGCCGTGAACAGCAGAGTTTTGCTGGACCAAAAAAATTCAGATATAAAATCACACGCTAGGTTAAAGAGCTTTTAAAAATAAGGTTCTATAATTTGGGGTCCATGTATTATTGAGAGTAAGAGATCATCAAAAGATCTGGAGAATCAGATAAGGTTTTAGCTTTTAGAAATTTGTCTCAAAGCTTCAGTGAATTCTTTTTGTCTGGCACCTAATGAAAGCAAGGCACTCAGTACTCAGCCACCATGACAGTATTGCCAAAATGGCCTCTCTCACAATGATACTTCCACTTCCTCTTCTAGTCAAAATTAGGAAGTGCAGATGCACAAGATTTTCGTAATAAAAATTCTAGGTTTTAAAGTTTTGAATCTCCACACAGTTCAATGGGTTCGAATATTAGACATGCATTCAGCCCAATCCTCATTTATCCAGAGAAGTTTCTTCAGCCTAACAGCTGGTGTATGTAGTATGTCCAATGTTATATCTACAGGGCCTATAGCTTGCCTCCCTCTGACCAATGTTCCCAAAGAAAGCAGAAAAAGGAAAAAGAACCTTATAAATATCTTCCTCTCCTGCTTTTAGTTATTACATTATAAAGGACTGGAAATAGCTTATAAGCTTTAGGATGTAAAGCATTTATAATTGCTTTAGCCATTACAAAAGTAGTTACTTGGGCCTTTGCTAAGCTATACCGGAAGATAGTATGAAGCAAGCACTTTAAGAATCAGATTTTAAATGGAAAAAGCCAGAAAAGAACAAGGTAGCACAGGTTGAGAGTACTGAAGAAGCAAGTACTGATTGGCTTGAGGTGAAACTGCTTTATATTGTATGTAGCTAACAAAGGAGTAGACACTGCCTGAAGCATCCATTCAGTAGAAGCAATCAGAAATGAGAGTTCAAAAGAAAAAAACAAATTGTATTCAGGAAAAATATATATATTACTAGCAAATTGCCCATCAAGGATGACAGTGGGGACAGAGAGGATGGAGAGGGGGAAGGTCAGCGCCGTGCCGTCACCACCCCACACTGCCACTGCCTTTAAGGAGTGGGGCCCACTGTCCCCTCTGTCCCCCTCTACCACCACCCCACAATGTCCCACTCCATCCCTGCCGCCCCTCCGTCCCCCTCCACCACCACCTCATGCTGCTCCTCCCACTGTGTTCCTGCTGTCATAGCAGCACTCTGTCCCTGCTGTCATTCTCCCCTCCCCCTGCTCCATGTCCAGCCCTGCATCACCTTCCCCTCCCCCTGCTCCATCCCCGCCATCGTGGCAGTGCTCCATCCCCACTGCCATTCTTGACAGGCATCTCACCCCATGCACAGCACTGGCTAGAGCCCTTCCCGGCCGGGAGCCATGTCCGCCAAGAGCATTACGGATGGACAGACAGACACAGACAGAGGGACTAAGCCCTTTATATATATATAGATGGAGTACTATTGCACATGTATATGCTCAATGTATGACTAGAAAAGACTCCCTGGCCTCAGTCTCTCTCACAATTCTTTGCATTCTTCTAGAGTTATTTAGCCAGATTAGTCTGCTGGAGTTCAAATTAATAAGAGTATTTGAAAACTATGGGTGGTCTGGCCAATGTTTCTTAGGCCAACTTCATAAATGGGAGGTCTGGAAGGCAGAGCTGTAGCTAGGCATTTTGGTACCTGATGCAGGTTATATGCAGAATGCTCCCTTACATGCTATTATGTAACATTACTTCCATTTGATTTGGCACCCTGCCTCCCATATGATGGCACCTAGTTCCAGTGGACCACTGGCATTGCCATTTCTACAGCCCTGCTGGCAGGTCAGAAGGTCTGCAAACCACATTTGCCCTGGACACCTTGGGGGTTTCTTTGAGTCAGAAGAAGACAAACCAGATAACTAGACAGACTTGTATTTTTATTGCAGATTGAAATAATTATAAATTCAGGCAAGATATGAGAGTATCCTTCCATAGCTCATACTGTTTGAAAGTTGCCTACAGTTTTAGGAGGACATTAGGAAGGAAGGGAAAACACGATGCCTCTGGTGCATTGATTTTCCCCAATTATCAGCGTGTTCAAGCTATAAAGCTTGAATACAAAGCTTTGATCCCAAACCCATGGTTTGTGAATATTCAGAATCAGTGCCTTGCTTTAAGCACATTTCTAGTTCTAAGTAAACTCTCAGAATCTTTCAGGAGAAAGCATTTAAAAGAGAGATAACAGAGAAGGTGGCTATTAAAACAGCAGGCTTTAATATGATTTCATTCTATGGAATTGCAGCGTGAAATTCAACCATGATACCTTGCAGTAATTCACAGTGTATTGTGAGTTATCAGAAAGGATCACAGCTGTCACTTGTTTATACTGTATTTGCTTCCAAAGTCATTCTGTGAGCTTTGTCTGGACCATGAACAGACACAAGATGTAAAGCCTAATTTGACTTTTCCTATTACTCCCCTCCTGCACCATATACTGTTCTTCAATGGCTGATATTAAAATTAGTGAATGAGCTACAGGTAATAGGGAGATTTCATTTCCCCAGGAGCCAAAGATACTGTAATTCCTATTAGCCAGAAGAGAGTCTCACTGTCTGACTAGATTAAGTCTAGAAAGGTGACATTATCTAAGTGACGTATTGATTCTGAGGTTATCAATGACATTTCATACTGCAAAGCCACAGTCATGAACTGAACCACAATGTTGGCATCATCCCTGAAACATGTCTCTAACTTTAATTGAGCATCTAGTAGGAAACCCCCCCCCAACAAAGTAGGAAAAAAGTGGACTGTATGAGAGATGAATAATTGTTTAATAAGTAGTGCCGCTGCATAAAAATGATATGTGCTGAACAGCACTCCACTTCAACTTCCTCATAAAACGCTCTTTGTGGAAATTGGGATAAAATACAGTTACTGGGTAATACAGCATATGTTTAAAGTATCACTTTCCTCAATGGGAAGACTGAAGTATAGCTAACAACTGCTCTTCCAAGTTAAATTACTGATAAAAATTAATCAAATACAGGATAGATGGATACAACTTCTTTAAAAACAGTATTCTTTGCTACACGTTATCTTAGAATTCCTAGGAACTAGCTATTATTTTGGACTCCTACTGGAAATGCTACTGATAGTACTGCAAGAACCCCAAAGGGGAAACACATGTTCGTACTCACTTTTCCATGCTTCTGAACATGGAAAGTGCCTGAGAGGCTACCTCTGTATGAAGAACACCTGCCTGGAATCAGAAAGAGAGAGCAAGACCCCCTGTCATGTGATCAGCTACTCTCTATTTGTAATGAACAGATCTGTAATAAGAGCCATCTGTCTTTTACAAAGCCTTCCCATTCTGAGCATTTTTACTATAAGCCCCAAAACTGACCACCAACTGAGAGTTTTCCTCACGCCATCTTTAGATGAGAAGAAAAGACCTGGATTAAGGATATATTTTCTAGGATGCTGGCTGAATGGTCTTAGGAAACTGGTCAATAAATTTAAGCCATTATTTTATAAAGACAAAAATCAACCCAACTGATAGTGACTTAAGCTGGTAGGTGGTGAATTGGCTAGAGGGTTGCACCCAGAGAGTTGTGGTGGATGGGTCAGTTTCGACCTGGAAGGCTGTGGGCAGTGGTGTCCCGCAGGGCTCGCTCCTGGGACCGATATTCTTTAATGTCTTCATCAGCAACTTGGACGAGGGAGTGAAATGTACTCTGTCCAAGTTTGCAGATGACACAAAGCTATGGGGAGAAGTGGACATGCCGGACGGCAGGGAACAGCTGCAAGCAGACCTGGACACGTTGGACAAGTGGGCAGAAAACAACAGAATGCAGTTCAACAAGGAGAAATGCAAAGTGCTGCACCTAGGGAGGAAAAATGTCCTGCACACCTACAGCCTAGGGAATGACCTGCTGGGTGGCACGGAAGTGGAAAGGGACCTTGGAGTCCTAGTGGACTCCAAGATGAACATGAGTTGGCAGTGTGACGAAGCCATCAGAAAAGCTAATGGCACTTTATCATGCATCAGCAGATGCATGACGAATAGATTCAAGGAGGTGATACTTCCCCTCTATCGGGCGCTGGTCAGACCGCAGTTGGAGTACTGCGTGCAATTCTGGGGGCCGCAATTCAAGAGAGATGTGGATAACCTGGAGAGGGTCCAGAGAAGGGCCACT
>NW_005842131.1:755765-757980 GCF_000455745.1 Alligator sinensis | reverse complement strand
CAAGAGGAGGTTAGATAGGCATCTAGCTGGGGTCATCTAGACCCAGCACTCTTTCCTGCCTATGCAGGGGGTCGGACTCGATGATCTATTGAGGTCCCTTCCGACCCTAACATCTATGAATCTATGAATATTTGTGCAATATTTTGGATGATGATTATTATTATTACTAATAATAATACTAATAGCATCCTGAATTTCTACATTTCTACAAGGCCAGAAGCTCAAAAAAGTTATGCATCCATTTAAGGGGGGGGGGGGGGGGCGCTAAGATCCATCTATGCCTTTCCTTTAAGGCAAATACAAACAATGGGGCAGATGGTCAGCTAGAGTAAATCAGAGTAGGTGTACTTCCAAGGAAGTGATGCCTATTTGAACCAGCAGAGGGGCCTGCCCATGAATTATATGCACTTCAAAATTATCTTGTGAGATTGTAAGCATTTTACAAGTGAGGACACTGAAGGTTAGGAGTGAAATGCTCCTTTGTGCAAGAAACCAACACAAAGATCATGAACAATTTAATCCTGATTTAAGTGACACACAAGCACTGTGCTGGTTCTCAGCAAAAAGGAAAAATTCACTTTAGGTGACTTCCCTCAAGTTACACAGCAGGCTAATAACAGTACTAATAAGATATTCAAATTGCCTCGATTCTCAGGCTGGTGATATATCCTCTAAATCCCAATTCTTTCCTTCCAGGATGAATGTATTAAATTGGTTTTGGCTCCTTGCCACTGTGGCTGATCATGAAGCTATGTGAAAAGTTATCCTTGGCCAAGAAAACTAGCAACATTTGTTTTCCTGACTGTTTTTGGTGCCCACCAAGCAGTCTTCCACTTGCCTGAAATGATTTCACCATCATTACCAAAAACATGCATTTGCTGTAATCATGGACAAAAAAAAACAAGTGTTGTTTCCCTAAAAGGCAGTGAAGTGATGACAGAAGCTGAAGACTAGTGGGAGACTAGCAGAAGAAAAAACGTGTAACAAGCTGTGGAAGGGCATAACCTGAAGCAAATGCTCATATGTAACTTGAAAGAACAAAAAACCAAATACTGCCCCCTGGAGATTCCTTAATTCCTGTGCAATGATATGACTATCCACTAACTATCTCATGTTCTGTGTCATAATCAGCAAATACCGATAATAACCAGTATAATGAATTAAGAAAGTTCACAATTTTATGTAGTGTAAAATGGCATAGACTCATAAAATTCTACCACAATATCTACACATTCTTATGCCAATCCTGGGCTGGTAACTTGTTTCTCAGGTCTAAGATGCCTGCAAATATGTACTGTGCCAAAATCTGTTTGAATGCTTAAATTCCATGAAATTAAATCAAATTAAAATTCTCTATCACCCTAGGTCAAAAGCCCAATGATTTTAAGAAGACCCTTGTTTGGCTGCAATAGGTGTTGGGAGCATGCCTACAATACAGTACAAATTTTTATTACTGGAATGTGAGGGTTTGTAACATACCTCATACTGTAAACTAAGGCAAATATAAGTATGACCTTTTATTTTCTATGCGCAAGTGACAAGTCTTGCCATATTCTAAACAGAATTCACAGATAATTATGTACCATATTTGTAAGGAATCCAGTCCATAAATCTTTAAATGTAGCACTTTAACCAACTGGATAGAATTGTAGTGATATAATGTGGAAGCATAAAAATTGAAGCCTTATACTTACCCAGTAAATTTTCTCTATTTTATATTTATGTTCTCATCTGTATTTATTATGACATCATATATCAATTTTACTTTCTTAGAAGCTCTGTTTTATCTATATTTAGATAATACCATCATCTATAGCCATGGTAAATCTGAAAAAGCTGAGACTAATTCAGAGGTACAAGAGAATTAATAATTATCATCTTAAACAACTATAAAAGCAAAGATGTACTGTTGAGTGTATTGGCAAAATGGTGATATTTCATGGATTTTTAAAACCAAATTGGACCCATTAGATTATCGTCTCTGATCTCCTGTGTTTTTCAGATCATATAATTTCACACATTTACTTCTGCATTAGGCCTAATAACTTGTGCTTTGGCTAGCCATGTCTTCCAGAAAAAATATTTTGTCTTGCTTGAAGACATCAAGTGACAAAATCTACAGAGGCTAAAGGGCCTGAACCTATTCAGCCTCCACAAGAGAAGGCTGAGAGGGGATCTGGTGGCCATTTACAAACTCACCGGTGGGACCAGCAGG
>NW_005842131.1:714529-755734 GCF_000455745.1 Alligator sinensis | reverse complement strand
GGGGAGGCTCTGTTCCCCCGGGCACCACCCAGGGTTACTAGGAATAATGACCACAAATTGTTAGAAAGAAGGTTCAGGCTGGACATCAGGAGACATTACTTTACAGTTAGGGCTGCCAGGCTCTAAAATGGGCTTCCAACTGAGGTGGTGTTCTCTCCTACCTTGGGGGTTTTCAAGAGGAGGCTGGACAGATATTTGGTGGGGTGATATGACCCTGGCACCCGTTCCTGCCCAGGGCAGGGGGTCAGACCTGATGATCTGTTTAGGTCCCTTCCACCCCTAAGCACTGTGACTATGATACTATGATACACTTCCTTGTATTTTGTTGCAATTGTTAAGCATTCTGCCTAATAAAAAAAAAATCTTATTTCTAATTTGATTATGCTTAATTTAACTTCTAGAGATCAGTTCTTGTTATGCCTCTTTCTGCTAGATGGGAAATCACTTTTGCCCTAGTATGTTTTCCCAAGAAAGGCATTTACACACTGTCCACTCAAATCACATCACAACAGTACCCAGTTTAAAGGTTTATCTCACATTTACTTGCACAGATGAAGTTTCCTTAAAAAACATGCAAATATTTGAGGCTGCAAGCCAAATGGTTGCAGAAGTTTAATTAGCCTATTGAAAAGTTGACACCTGGGGCTTGATTCTCCCAGTACAGGATACAACTATATTACTAACTTCAGGAGGAATTTCCTGACTTTGGTGAGAGCAGACTCAAGGCCCAAGAGTATTGTGTAATAAGTAGACATATCATACACACAAATGAATCAACACTTAACCTGTAAGGAAAATTCATTTTACGTGTCAAACAATATTTATTACTTACAATGTATATTGGCCTGGGAAATATTTTTTGCCTACTTACTGATTCAAGCTAGAGTATGTAAGAACCTGTCCTATTACCCTCTGCATTTATTTTAGCATGAACAATAAACAGCTTGTCACCATTTCTATTTAGTACTTAATGGCGTTGTTTAGGGCATTATATAATGGGGGAAAAAACAAATAGAAACAAAATATTCCCTCTCTACAATATTGTTTAATGTAAAAACAACTATGGTAACACTCCCCATGGTAGGAAATCATTTTAAAAGGCTAAAAATGCTTGTCCATAAAGTCTATAAAAAACTGAGCTACAAGTAAAAACTAAGAAGCCCTGAGTTTGATTGGAGATCCATTGTTGGAATAAGGCTAGATGCAAGTGTTGATGAACAGACAGAATTGAGAAGCACCACCTTGTGTCTGAGTGGAAGCTCCTGCAGGGAGCTCTCTCAGGGCTGTGTAACTCACTGAAGCCTCCATAGCTTTCTTCCCTTAGCACAGCAGTTCCCAACCTCAGGTTGTAACCCAAATGAGGGTCATGGGGGCAATGCTGGCAGTGCCGCACACAAAAGATGAGCCACACCATGTGCCGGGAGCTCCCCCAACCCCGTCTCTGGGCCACCGCCACCACTGCATTCTGCTCCCAGAAGCAGGTCACAGCAAAAAAAGGTTGGGAACCACTGCCTTAGCACATGTTGCCACTGCATCCCATCAACTTCTTTCCTGGATGGTAGGCAGGACCCCCACATGGCCCCCAGAAGTCTAAATCAGTGGGCAGGACAGGACGGCGGACAGTGCACCTGAGACAGAGCTGCAGAACTGTGTGTGTGTGGCAGGGGACACAAGAAGGGGCAGTGGTGGGGATTGATGCCATTTTGGAAGAAGCAAGGATGGCAGGGGTGAAGCTGGGGGATAGGGTGCAGGGAACAGCACAGTGTGGGGTACAATCAGGAGTTTGGGATGAGTAGGAGAAACATAGGGTGGGGGAAGCATGGTATAAAACCCTTTTTGCAGTTATGTAAGACTTTGGTTGGTGTTAAACCCCTAAATTTTGACCCAGTCCTTGTTACTGCCATTCAGGCCCTAGCAGAAGGATTACCTTTACATTATGTAAAACATCCATCAATAAAAAATGCTCTGTTGTTAGTAAAGTTTTCAGATTGTCAATAATTGCAGAGAGGCAAAAAGTTTTCTTTTTTTTTGGAGCGGGAGGGATTGGCAACTCTGTAGGAAATTAATTTAGCAGTAGGCGAGCTAACCTGGAGGAAAACAACATCTAAAAAATTCTAGCAAAACACACCCAAATACATTAACTAAATTTTTTAGTTAAAAATCCCCTGTTTCACTATGCATATATATGCACTCCTTAAGCATGAGAAACCTGAAGCAAAGTCTTCTGAAATCAGTGGGAAAGCAGCTACTGAATCAGGCAGTCAGAGAAAGGCGGTTATTATGAAAAGGCTGTATTAATGATATTTCCAAACTGTTTCTAAACATGATTTGCAGAAATATTTTGAGAAAGACAAGCCTCATGACATTTCTGAGGAACTGTGGCAGACTCAAGCGATTTGGCTTCTTTAGGTAAAGCTAAGGTAACCATTTAGATTTAGGGTTAGTACCTAAACCAGATCTAATCTCCAGACCTGGACCTGGTCCTGGCCACTGGGGATGACCTGTATGGGGACAGCAGGTCCTTGACCACCGGGGCAATAGCAATCATCACCTGCTGGAATTCACCATCCAGCGCAGGGTGTCAAGAGCTTATTGCAAGACTAAAGCCCTTGACTTCAGAAGGGCCAACTACAATGAGCTAAGGAGACTAGTGGGGAGGCACTGAGGGCCCAGAAGGTAGAGGAGATGGGAGTCTATGAGGGATGGTCGTACCTTAAGGGGCTGATCCTCCAGGCCCAAAGGGTAACAGTCCCTGAGAGAAGCAAAGGGGGTAAGAGTGCTCAGAAACCCCCTTGGCTCAGCAAGGGCATTCAAGGGCATTCAGCAATGCTTGAGGACTAAAAGGGTGGCATACAACCAGTGGAAGGGAGGGGCTATCACCAAGGAGGAGTACTCCTCCTTGGCCCATGAGTGTAGGAGGGCTATTAGGAAGGCCAAGGTAGAGATGGAACTCAAGCTAGCGTCCAGAATTAAGGACAACAAAAAGTCCTTTTTCAAGTACATTGGGAGCCAGAAGAGGGCACCAGGCAACGTAGGACCCCTGCAAGACTCAAATGGTAACCTTGTGGCTATGCCAGATGCAAAAGCCGATATTTTTACCAGTTTCTTTCCCTCTGCTTTCTTGAACAGGAACTGGGACATCCCTTCTACCAGAGGTAGGGACAATCTCAGGGATAGCTCTGTCAGGTCTTGGGTCAGTGCAGATGTAGTTAGGGATCTTCTAGAAGGGCTGGACATTATTAAATCTGCAGGTCCAGATGCCTTCCATTCAAGGGTGTTGAGGGAGCTGGCAGGGGTCATCGTGAAGCCCTTGGCCCGGCTGTATGAGCATTTGTGGTCATCTGGCCAGGTGCCAGGGGATTGGAAACTAACTAATGTGGTCCCCATTTTTAAGAAGGGGAGGAAGAAGGACCCAAGTAAGTATAGGCCCATAAGCCTCACCGTGGTCCTCAGGATAATATTGGAGAAAATCATCAAGGAGCACATCTGTGGGGGGCTAGCAGGGGAGATCATGCTCAGGGGCAACCAGCTTGTGTTCATCAAAAGCAGGTCCTGCCTGACCAACCTGATTGCCTTTTATGACCAGGAAACTAAATCCTTGGATGATGGTGTCACTGTGGACGTAGTCTTTCTAGACTTTAAGAAGGCCTTTGACACTGTCTCTCACCCCATTCTCATTAATAAATTAAGTGACTGTGGCATTGATGACTACACAGTTGGATGGGTAAAAACCTGGCTGACGGGGTGCACCCAGAGAGTAGTGGTGGATGAGTCGTACTCAACCTGGTGAGATGTGAGTAGTGGGGTCCCCCTGGGCTCAGTCCTCGGGCCCGCACTGTTTAACATCTTCATCAACGACTTGGACGAGGAGGTGGAAAGCACGCTGTCCCAGTTTGCTGATGAGACTAAGATGTGGGGCGAGGTGGACACACTTAAAGGGACACAGAGGCGGAAAGGGATCTTGGAGTCATTATTGACTCCAAGATGAACATGAGCCGCCAATGCCAGACCACAGCCAGCAAGGCCAGCCATACCTTGTCATGCATCCAAAGGTGCATCTCGAGCCAGTCCAGAGAGGTGATACTCCCCCTCTACGCGACATTGGTCAGGCCACAATTGGAGTACTGTATCTAGCACTGGGCACCACACTTTAAAAAGGATGTGGCCAGCCTGGAGAGAGTTCAGAGGACGGCCACCCATTTGGTGAGAGGGCAGCAAGACAGGCCCTATGAGGAGAGACTGAGGGACCTGAACCTGTTTAGCCTCGGCAAGAGGAGGCTGAGGGGGAACCTGGTGGCTGCCTACAAACTCATCAGAGGAGATCATCAGCAAAGAGGAAGAGCCCTTTTCTCCCCAGCACCACCTGGGGTGACGAGGAACAATGGTAATAAGCTGATGGAGAATAGGTTTAGGTTAGAGATCAGGAGGCAATATTTTACAGTTAGGGTGGCCAGAATCTAGAACCAACTTCCCAAGGAAGTGGTCCTTGCCCCTACCTTGGGTAAATTCAAAAAAGGTTAGATGATCTAACCTTGGGTCTTGTGAACCCAGCATTCATTCCTGCCTTTGGCAGGGGGTCAGGCTAGATGATCTGTTCAGGTCCCTCCTGACCCTAGCTACTATGAAACTATGAAAACTTTTGAAGATCACTTGTTCTTAGTAACTGCATAACATAATAATGTGTATTGCAAGGGGTTTCATTCTAAAATGTATATTCCATCTTTGCTACTAATGCAACTGCAATAAAGGGTGCTTATACATGAGCATGGAGGTTGCTCCAATGTGTTGTAATTGCAGCACATTGGAGCAGACTTGATTAACTGAGTCTGCTGAAGCATGGTAATTACCATGCTCCAGCAGCCTCCCACATCTCATGTATCAGTATCTCTGTGCTTCAAAATGCTGGTGGGGGTGCTTGAACTAGAACTCATTGAATGAACTTTAGTTCAAGTCCCACTGCCATCATTTTGAAGCACGGTGATGCTGATACATGAGATGCTGCGGTGCTTTAATTAAAGTGCTACCCCTCACACCCCCAGAACATTTGTAAAAGTGCCCAAAGATTCTGGTTATTAATAATTGGACCCTTACTTTTTATTAGACCACACTAAAATCTTAGACCCCAAAAACTCTGGGGCAGTTCAGATGTGGAGCTAAACTTAATACTTAGTTTCTCTTACTAATATAGGCCAACACAAAACACTGTTTAAGGCAATTCTTAACAGTGGGATATTTTAGATTTGAACATTGTTGCTCATTGCTAGTCCTTGCCAAAATATCAACACATCAGCTACTAATTAACAAAAATGAATTAATTAGTAGTCCTGTGCAAAGCGGCTAGTATTCGCTTCGGATTTGGCCAATTCAGGGAACAGTGATCCGATTCAGTGATTTGAATCACTATCCCGATCCAATTTGACCAAATTTGATTCGGAGATTCGGCCACCACTGAATTAGCCAAATCTCCAAATTGAACAGGCCCCATCCCCCGCCCACTCTCCAGGCCTCATCAATGGCTGCCCCACCTGGCCCCAGTGTTCCAGCACTTAAAAAAAAGCCCTGCACTCACCAGTTCCTGCCAGGCAGGGGTGGGGGGGCAATGCCCGCTGCCCCCCCCACTGCCCTCCCCCAACCTCCTACTTACTGGCATGGAGCCCAGGTCCAGTTCCATGTGGCAGCAAGTGGGAAATGCCCGAATCTCTGAATCTTCTCTGAATTTTTTCCAAATCAATTTGGAGGCTTTGAATCAGTTTGGACCTTTTCATTCGTCTCCTGATTTGATTGGGATTCAGAGAGTTGTCCACCAAATTGGGCCGAATCACCTCTGAATTGAATCAGCAACTGAAGCTTTGCACAGGCCTATTAATTAGGTACCTAAGGCCACAGAGAACATTCATTTTGAAAAGAAAAAAAAATCTTTGAGTAAGGGTAAAGAGGGAGTGCTTTTTCCAAAAAAGTTGATGCTTTTTAGAATAATTCTTTCCTCTTTTTAATTTTAAATCAGATAAATAATCCTGAAGTTTTCAAAGGTTGTGAAGATGTGTTTTGAAGGAAGAAGAAATGGAATGCTTTTGCTCCATGCCATTGTTTGTTTCTGGCTTACCACACTTTGTCATCATTTCCCCTTCTTAGCAATGAGGTCAGGGGCACCGATGTCTTCACTTAAAGTTAAAAAAAATTGGATTCAGAAGCAAAAGACCTTTACTGATTCAGTGTGGGGAGAGGGAACATTCACAGTTGAGGTGCTTTCAAATACCATCTGTCAAGCAGGCAGATGATGGTTTGTTGTTGTCATAGTAGTAGCTTTGTTGATTTTTTGTCTTTCTGGGAACTCGCTGTTATTAAATAGAATTTTCTGTGTGCACCCTGAAATCTCCTACAGAATGAGAGATGTTATAATGTTCCAGGATTGACCTGGAGTACAATTTAATCATGTGGCAAAGGAAGTCTGTTCATTTTTTTCTAGCTGGGTCATTTGTCCTTTGGGCCCAGCCACCTCTTTTCTCTTTTAAGTATTCGTACTCACTCACTCTTCTTTATCCAGTGCTTGCGTCTGGTTTTGGCAAGAGCTAGGCAAAAGAAAGAAAAAGGAAGGAGAGAGAGACAAATCAAAAATATTCTTTTAGGAAAATTAAACACAAAAAATTACTCTTTCTTTCTTTTCTCCTGAGCTAGCTTGAATATGTCCCATTCAGAGGAGGTATCAAGTGGGTCCAGTATTGTTTATTATCTTCGTTAATAACTTGCTCAGCCAAATTTGAGGACAAAACCAAGTTGGATGGAATTCGAGATGCTCTAGAGGGTAAGGCCTAAAAATGAATCCAGCTCATTCATCCAGAATGACTTGGATATATTGAAGAAATGGTCTGTAATCAATCTGATGATATTCATTAAGGGCAAGAGCAAAGTCCTGTACTTGAGACAGAATAATTGCATGCACAAATACAGGCTGAGGGATCATTGACTAGGTGGAAGTACTTCAGGGAAGAACCTGGGGGTTACAGCGGACCATAAGCTGAATATGAGCCACTAGTGTGCTCGTTGCAAAAAAAGCTACCTGCCTATGGGGTTGTATTAGAAGGGGTGTCACTTGCAACACAAAGGAAGTGAATTTTTCTGCTCTATTCAGCACTGGTGAGGCCTCACATGGAGCTCCACACTTGAAGAAGAACGTGGACAGCTTGGAAGGAAAATGATTAGGGTCCTGGAAGGTAAGACGTGTGAAGAAATCCTGAAAGGATTTTAGGGTTATTTAGTCTGAAGAAGCGAAGACTGAGAAGGGATTTGATAGCAGTCTTCAAATAGCCAAAGGGTGATTACAGAGAGGATACAGATTGGCTTTTCTCTGCAGCCACAGGGAGAGAACTGTTATGCACCAGGGCAGAGATGGTCTTGCCTAGGTTTTTGTCACCCAATGAATGGGTGTAGTCCAGGCCAGTTCTCTAGGGACCTGGGGTCCATAGAGGTCTGATGCCAGAACTGGATTTGGAAGCCATAGCCAAAATCAGACAAGCCAGGATCAGAAGCCAAAGCTAGAGCTGAAGGTCAAACCAGAGTTATGAACAGAAAATTGGACTCAGGGAATGCCAAAGGTCCTGGCAGAGTCAGAGCCAGGAGTCAAAACCAGAAGATCAGTAAGGAAGCAGATGGAGGGCCAGAAGCAGAAACTTTCCCTTTTGCCTGAACAAGGAGAATACAGGCTGGACCTGTCTTTAAAGTGCTGAACTGGGTGGGACCTGCTGCCTGCCTTCTGGGCTTGCTGCATGTGGCGCCTGTCTGGGGATGACTTACCCTGATCTCTTGCTGGGGACAGGATGGGTCCAGAGGTCTGGCCTGGTTTCATTACAAGGACTAGAAACAATGGCCTCAAGCTCAGCAGAGAAAATTTAAATTGGAGATTAGGAGGAATTTTATGACCATGAGGGTGCTCAGGCAGTGGAACAAGCTACCTAGAGAAATTTTAGAATTTCCATCCTTGCAAGTTTTCAAGATCAGGTTAGACAAACACTTGGCTGGGATGATCTAGTCAGGTATGATCCTGCCAGGAGCAGAGGAATGGACCAGATGATCTTGTGAGGTCCTTTCCATCCTTACTTTGCTATGATCCTATAATCTCCAGAAAACAGTAGAGCCTCTCTGGTGAGGTCAACCTGCTCACAATCTGAAGACAAAGGTTTTCAGCTGAATGACTTAATGGTGTTCTTTGTGTTCACTATTGGAGAATTAATAAATGTCTCCGCTGAGATTAACTGACTTGGTTTTTTTCTGTTGAAGAAAGCCAGGGAGCTAAGTGAATCATTATGTAGATTCTGCCTGCTGATGTTTATGGACTAGAGTTTCAAGTGTTACTGTAGCTGTGATGGTCCAGGAAATAAGAAAGAAGCAAATTTTTAAGAGATATATTTTATTGGACTAACTGCATAGTTGAGAGACATGTTAGAGGCTATAGGGGACCCTTCCTCAAGTCTGAGGAAGATGCAAGTGCAAGTAATGTTTTTGGAGGGAGCCTCTTCATGCATGTGAGGCTATATATATTTATGTGCTGGAAACTGCTTTAGTCATGTGGCAAGTTTTTTTTTCCTCTTCATTCAAAAACAACCAGGACAGAAAACATGGAGGCCAAAAAGGCTATCATTCAAGTGTGCACAGCTGAAAAACCTCTTTACTGGCCCGTTTCCACATGCCCCTACACTGTATACAGAGAAGCATCCCACAGCTCTTCTGCTTTCTTTTTTCTTGTACCTTTGTCCCAAGTAGCAAAGATCAAAGGGAGAAGGAAGGCCCTGAGAGAAAGAGAAAGGAGAGGGGAAAGGTATATCCACAATTTTCAGTCAATCCCAGCAGAGAATCTCTTGGAGCATCAGGAGCTTTTCTGCCTCCCCTTCAACCCTGTTTTCCAAATGCCAGGGCAATCTATTATTTTCCTGTAGTCAAGAAAGGAGCTGGCATTTTCCAAGGGGTCCCTAATGAGAGGTGCCTTAAGTCTAAAAAAGTTGAGAACCGCTATTCTAAGAAGGGGATAAATCTCTAGTCAGGTCAGTGGCACTTTTCTGCCCAGCCTTTGTGAATAATGACCAAATGGGGTGAGTCTTCATTCCTGATCAGATCATAATACCAGTGTCTCTGGTTAGGTATTCTCCTACCTGTTCACTTCTTCTGAGTCCTGAATATTTTTGGATTATAGAGTTTCCTGTTTCGATGAGACTTGTTTCCCTGCCCACAGAATATTTTCTGACAGGAAAAAGGTTTTTATCTCAAAGATCCATTTTCAAGCAAGGGCCTTGGTCAAGTAGTATTTTCATTGTGAAAATTGCCAACATTTCATCACTTTCCATTCTTTACTTTTCCAGGTAAGTTTGAAGTTTTATTAATATTATGAATAAAATGAAATGAGCTGGGGACTTTCCCCCCATCCTCATTATCCCATTGTATTTGTGGCGTGTCTTATCAGAGAAAAATGTTACTTCCCTCCCCCATCCCCAAAGTTCTTCACCCTAAACATTGCTCCTTAGGAAAACTAGCTGTCTGATTGCTGCTCAGGTGGGTTATTTTTATGCATATGCACTTTCATAGATCAGATGAGGACTCTTTCCTGCAACCAAGCATCACAAAGGCTTGGCAAAGGATAACTAGCAATTCAATTACTAACAGTCCAGTGACTCAAAGGAAGTGAAATACAGCAAATATCCTTTGACAGTTCCTCAAGTCCAAGAATCAGAAAATCTTAAATCAGGAATTCTACTCTTCAAACTCAGATTCTGCCTTGGCATCTAGATCATGGATTCTTGTTTCAGAGTTTTATGGAACTTTTACTTTTTTGCTTTCAAATATTTTTAATGAACAGTGAGTGGAAACAAAATATAAGAAATGAAAATAAATAAATAAAGAGATAGAGCCACCTATACCAGAACACTACCAGCATGGAGTTGCAGCAAATAATCTAGTTAAGGCACACTTGCTTGGTTTGCTTAGCTGAGCAGAACAAACAATCAGATAAGCTGACTGGAGCATATTCAAAGTCTTTCATTGAAATAAAATAATAAAGCCAGATCCACAAGAGTATGCTGCACATTGACACCAGACATGTAAGAAAAGGAAAGTGTGATTTATTATCACATTTATATTATAGGCAACAGTATATCAAGAGCAGTAGTGGAAGAATGCTTCTGTATCAGTTCCCAGCTTCATGCTCTTTTCAGGTCCATCACTGAAACAGAAATAGAAAAATGCCAATGACCTGAAGGTTCCAATAGCACTGGAAAAACTGTACAACAAGCAGCACTCTACAGTGCTATTGTAGCTGCACACACCCCACAATGGATTTTAGCTCTTTTCTACAACTGACTGGCTAAGCTACGAGAAAGCAAAAAGACCATGGGGTGTTTGCTTTCACGTAAAAGGCATATATATATGCACTTCTGGAGGAACTGCCAAAACTAGACTATTGTTTAGACTACTGTTCCACGGAGGAGAAGTGTGGAGAAAACTGAATTTGTAAGCAAAGGAATGGTGTAGTGTGTCCTGGTCTTTTATCTCCGATTTGTCTTATAGATGACATCATATTGCAAGGGCTGTCAAATCAATCCTCATACTTGCAGGCATAACTTAATTATCAACTGGAGTTAAGAATCTGTACCTTTGGGAAGAACACTGCAAACTAGATCAATTTATAAAACAGATACCTCTGTCTCCAAAAATAAAGTTCTAACCCTGAAAAGGGAACTCATTTTACATGGGATTCTGTTATTTTGGGCTGTAGACTGTCTGAAAGACAATGATTTTTGTGCATAGTTTTTTTTCTAAACGGAACCCTCTTACACTTCCCTGGGGATCTTCAGACTCACACGTTATCACCACTAATAAAGTTTCTGACACTGCAACATAATCAATATTACTAATGATGACACATGAGCCAGAATACAATCCAGCTCACACTGCTATTTTTGTGGTGACACTGCAGAGCTAACAGGAGCAAAAAACACTTGCTTTTGTCACTACCCTTACGTATGGCTGCAGAAGGTCACACAACAGATATCCCACAGTATGAAGCACAGCAAATCAGCCAGGCATACCATTTCACATTAATTCTTTTTCTTCCTATCATCTTACATGGATATGCATACATGCATGCAGGGTGGACTGTTACAGCTACTGTAGCTCATGTACAACAGCTCTGCAGTTACATCATGCTCTAATGATGCTCTAATTGGGGAAAGACATACAAAAAACTAGAACTCTTGGTTCCAAAATGATACCTTTTATTAGACCAACTGGAAAATGGCAAGAAAACTGTCCTTTTCTGCAAGCTTTCGGGATCAAAGTCCCTTCGTCAGGCTCTGGGAAAAGTGTAGATGGTACAAGATGGTAAAATGTCCCCATAGGTAGGAAATAAACTTCACTTTTACACAGAGGGAGCTGAAGATGGAAGTCTGTCCCTCTGGGTCCATGAAAGTGTCTTTGTGAGCTGTGTTGATTAGCTCTTTGATGTGCTGATCAGGTAGAATTCCTTCCCTGGCGGTGTCAGATGGCAGGCAGGGAGGCAAAAAAACTTCCTTGTTGGGGGAAAGACTCTTTTCCCTCATGTTTTACCTTACGGGCCATCTGAGATACAGTGGGCACTTAGCAGAGGATTTGTGCCTCACACCATATCTTGCCTTCCTCAATAGTATTAGACAATGGCCACTGAGAGATGCAATTCAGTATGCCACATCATGGCATGGAATATGGGTGAATATGCCCTCCATATTAATGTCAATCTCTCTTATAAACCACGTGTTACACAGGGATGTTTCAGGCTTAACAAGTGGGTATTATTACCCTTGAAAGGATATGCATTTTTCTTCATTCCTCTTTCCCATATTATGCTTTTAGGTATAAAATGTGCTTTGTTTTGTGCCTTTAGACAATACTTTTCCCATATCCAATAAAGATCTTTTGCACCTTTAGGTACAATGGAACTAATACAGCTCTATGCAGTTAAAAATGAAAAGTAATTAAATCTGAATCTGCTCTAAAGTGTGAATCATTTCTCATAGACCTTCATTGTGTCTTCTGGGATAGAGCTGTGACACACAATAAAACTATTCAAGGCATATGAGTAAGCACAGGATGCTGCTAATTAAAACCCTCTCTTGGTGGGAATGCCAGATCAAAGGCTCTGGCTAGGCTCCAGGTACTATATAGAGTCCACTTTGTCTCCAGTTTCTTTTGACTTAGAATTTAACCACTACCCCAGGTTCCATCCAAGGGCTAAATCTGACCATGAGAACTGCCACCTGCAGCTGAATAGAGACAGAGCTACTACCATTTTGCAGACCAAAGGAAGTTTGTTTGCCGGAACGAAAGCTGGATTCTCTCTTCTCTCTCAGGTTTTTCTCTAGTTTTCATCCACACAACCTGCAAGTAGATTTGCTTGTACCTTGGAGCAGGGGACTTATCCAAGGACTATTCTCACGTGTTAAAAATGATGGTATATTTACATTGAGGTAGCAGCATGCCTTGGCCAGGATTTTCCTCAGCGACTCTTTCTTATCTGTGTCTGTTCAAACACTCAAAACCTTGAAATATACTAGGAAGACTGGTCCAAGACAACTTTCCATGGCCAGTCTTAAGACTTGGCAATCTGGGGCCTAAAAATGGGATGGAGTGGGCCAGGCATGCTCAAGAACATCCTGACTGGAACATGCTCCCCATTTCCATCATAACTTGTCTTGTCCTTGTTTTCTCCCTCCTGGATTCATACAAATGCTTTTTATGAAGCATCTGTTACACTCATAGCAGTACCACATGCCACAATCAAAATGATTTTCTCTGCCAATATATTAGACAAGATGCCCTTCTCATCCTCAATAGTTTCAGCCTCCATGCCCTTGTGCTTTCTCTGGCACTGCCTTTCCCAACCTATAAACTTCCCTTAATCAACTCTTTTTGAATGACCAGTTGCTTCCTTGAAGCTCAAATGGAAAAGTAATAGATAAAGTGCCAGTACACCTTATTCCACCACGAATTACTTTACTAAGTGACTAGCCCAGATATCTTCAAAATCCTTTACAGAAGTTGAGGTCTCTATAGATCAACTATATCTTACTGTCCTTCTAGAACAACTTTGAAAAGGTACACTAAGCACACCAAGGCACATATACGTTAATGGCCTTGCTAAATTCACTTGTAAAATGTTGGAGTATAATTGATTTGTATGTACAATCCTTATATTTGCACGTGTAAAGCAATTGTACATGCAAATGAGAATTCTTGGATATCCAGAAACTATGCCAACAAATATTATGCATACATTTTTTAAACATCATTAAAAATTAACCTTAACCTTCATATGTTCCCATGGGGTAATTTCCTACCCCAGATGCATATTTTGTGCAATATCTTAAAGTTAATTAATTCTAAAAAAAAATATTTTTAGGACATTGTCACTGGCACCGCAGTGCACAATATCCCCAAAGAATAGCCAGTTTACATGAATGCTTTGCTCTCTGTGGATGAAAAACTGCCCAGGGTAACCTGTTACCATAGGCGTGAATGTGTTTTTCCATGTGGGGTAACAACTTATCCTAAGCCCATGTTAATGCATTGTGCATTACCCCAATGCAATTTCTATATAAATGAAAGACCTAGACCTGTTTGGCCACTTTGGGGGGATGCCTCTGAAAGGTGAGCATTCATTCACACCTCATTCATGTCCACTTCAGGTATCCATGGTAACTAATGGATGGCCATCCTCTACTCTGCTTTTGCAGAAGATGTGGTAATCCCTTTTGCTAACCACTTTGTTTGCAGGCTGCAAAGTCATCAAAACACTCTGCCCTTTGCCAAAAAAACCCTCAAAAATCCCTTTGTCACACCCAAATCCACCTCTGCTCTCTTTTCTTACGGCAAAACTCTGGCCTTACCTGCCCCTTTCATAACATAGAAGCTAATTTGCCCTGTGTTTGTTGGAAATAAGGACATGGAGCAAAGGGACAGCAGAGAAGAAATAGAGCAACATCATACTGCATACAGCATACACTATAGCGTCCTCTTCAATGGTAAGGGCTTAACACCCCCATGCCTCTTTTACCTGCTCTCAGTAAGCCCCTGCATGTATGGTTTCCAAACAGAATCTACCCACATTTGGCTTGCCTTCAAAGGGTGGATGCTGGTTTCTGGCTTCTGTGCCCAGGAAGAAAGGGTGCTACCTGCGCTACCATAGGGCAGGGCGAAATTGCTTCTGTGACAGCATAGGTGGACAGACTTGTCTTTGATTGTTATTTATATGCATTCAGCAGTAATCACTTTTTTCTTTTTTTTCTGCAGTCCAGGATGAGAAGGCAGCGCATATTCAGTGCTGAAGCCTATCTTACACAGGTAACAAGGGATGACAGTGACACATTCACTGATGAAATCTTATCCCAAGGCAATGAGGATGCTGACTTTGTTCCAAACATGGGAGATTGTTCAGGGCAAGAAGATCATGTATCTATGGAAGCTTCATCCAGCTCAGATGAGGAGGAGTTACTGCAGAAGTGATACCAACACTTCCAGTGGGAAAGGGAAGAGGACCAGCCCAGGGCTGCCGTGGAAGACCAAGGATAGCTACAGCAGGATGTGGAGCAAAACCACTGCCTCCACTCCCAGAAAACATTACAGATGATGACACCTTTAGAGGAAGGAGTGGCAGAGTGTGGGAAAAAAGTCCACAGCTAATACATCATTGGAGAACAGCCAAGGACATAGTCCATGAAAGTGCTGGGACAACAAGAAATAAAGACACAGTGGTGGAAATGTTCCACCTGTTTCTCTCACAAGATATCCTGACTGTTATCATAAGAGAAACAAACAGAGGCAGAAAGACGTTTCAGGGAGTGGAATGATAGCCATTCTAAAAATAGAAAGGAGTGGAAAAAGCTGGATGAAACAGAGCTGAAAGCCTATTTTGGCCTCCTACTACATGAGTGGTCTATACCACTCTCTGTGCCCGTCTATCGCCTCCAGCTCAACTGGGGCTTGCATCATCCATCCCTCCGACGCCACTTTCTCAACAGGTTGATGTGATAAATTCTCTTTCTCTGAGTGAGTTCTGTCCAGAGCACTACATAGTTGACGGGGCCCATATGCCTCATCACTCGGCATGGTCCCTGCCACCGGGATAACAGCTTGTGCAGGTTGTCGGGTAGTAGCACTAACACCCAGTCCCCTTCCCACAGTTCTCATTCTGTGGCATATACATCGTAATGCTATTTCTGTCTCCCTTGGCTTCGTCCCAGGTTCTCTTGTGCTATGGCCTGGGGTTTTCTGAGTCTTTTGCAGAAATCTAAAATGGCTTGGGGCCAGGCCACATCCTTCATTTCTGCTTCCCACCCCTTATCAGGTCTACATATCAGGTCCAGGACCCCTCATGGGCTGTGGCCATAGAGCAGCTTGAATGGAGCATAGCCTGCGGAGGCCTGAAGTACCTCTCTCATCAAGAAGAGGAGGGAGGGTATCATGGTGTCCCATCCCCTGGGGTTACCCTGTATGCAGGTCCTTATCATCCCCTTCAGCATTCTGTTGAAGCGCTCCACCAAGCCATCCATCTGAGGATGGTAGATGGATGTCCTCAGCTGCTTTGTTTTCAAGGTGCTACATATCCACTGTAGGCTTTTGGATATAAAGGTCTTACCTTGGTTGGTAAGGATCTCCCGGAGAATTCTGACCCATGCGATCCACTTCATGAGGGCACTAACTATTGCAGGTGCGGTGACTGAGCACAGAGGAACTGCATCAGGGAACCAAGTAGTATAATCAATGATTACCAGAATGAACTGGTGGCTGGACTGGCTGTGGGGGAATGGCCCCACTATGTCCAGTGCAATCCTATGGAAAGGTCACCCTACAGCTGGCAAAGGCACCAGCAGGGTCTTGGTGGGTCTCATCCCCCTGGTCTTCTGCCACTCAGGGCCTTCCACACAATACCATTCCACCATTTTATAGAGGCTGGACCAGAAGACCCACTGGTTCAACTGGGCTTCTGTCTTGTCCCTCCCCAAGTGTCCCCCCGTCAGGGTGGTATGGGCCACCCATAGTAGGTTGCCCCAATACTTCTGTGGGACTAGGACCTGCTGTCTCTCACACCCATCTTCCTTATCTTCCACCCTGTACAGGATACCCATTCTTACCTTGCAACAAGGGCTTCAACACACCTTCTTGGGGTCCACCACCTTCCCTTCCTGCTTGGCTAACTGCATCTGCCAGATGTTGCAAAAAAGTGACTTCTGTTTTTGTTCTTCCCGGAAGTACCCATCCCCAGTGATCTGCTTCATGTCAAAGTCATCTCCATCCTCATCTTTGGGGGCACCAAAGCACACCGTTTCTGGGTCATTCTGCCACTCTCCTCCATTCCTCCTTAGGACCCATGTGACCACTTCCATTAGATGCAGCCAGTAGACCCCCAGGAGCATGGGGCAGGGGAGAGTCTCCGCTAGTCCCATTGCAATTTCCTCTGTGTGGCCCATCACTGATAGCCGAAGCTGCTGGCTCTCACAGGTATATGAGGCCCCACAGATGGAGACCATGCTCACTGGGGTCTTGGGGCTCCCCAGTTGTATGGGGACAAGATCCACCTGAATCATGGACTGGGAACAGCCCATATCAACAACCACAGGGATGATTGTGTCGCCTACTTTGGCTTCATCCACGGGCTTGTTCTGTCACCCTGGGCCTTTATGCCAGCCGAAGCTACAGTCCATTTTTTCATCATGTGGACTGTCTAGTGTCATCTTGGTTTGAGATTTGTGTGGGCAGAATCTGGACACATGCCCCTTTTCTCCACATCAGTAGAATGTTATCTCCCTGGTGTCCCAGCCCCAAGACTCACGGTTCATAGCTCTGGTTTCCTCTCCTTTCTTTCCTTTGTTGGGCCCTTCCAGGCATATTCCAGTCCTGGTCCCTTGGAGGTGCTCCTTCCTGGGTCCTTCCCCGTCTGCCTCCATGGCAACGTAGTCTTCTGCCAGACACAGGGCCTCCTCCACGGTTTTCAGTTGGTGCCACCTCATCCAGTGCTGGGTGTTGCCCCCGAGGTCAGTCAAGAAGTGCTCTAGGACTATAAAGTCCACCACCTCTTCTATGGACCATGTCTCAGGCTGGAGCCACCGCTCCACCAGGTCCCTCAGGTTCTGGGCAAGCAGGCATGGGCGTAATCCCACTGTCCCCCTTCAGGCCCAGAACTTCTGGCAGTAGGACTTGGCGGATAGTATCACCTCCTTTAATTTCCTGTAGTCTCAGGCCTCAATTCGGATGAGTGCACGGTAAGCAGCTTGGGCGGGGCCAATGAGGAGGGGCCCTCTTTGTGTCACCCAGCTGCTTGGGTCCCATTTGTGGCCATGGCTGTCCTCTCGAAGGCCTTCAGGTATGCCTCTACATTGTCCTGGGGGGTCATTCTGGGGAACCAGTTGCCTTCCCCCTCCCTCCCTTGGGACACCTGTTGGGCCTCGATTTTCTCACATGAGTCCTGCTGCCGGGAGAACAGCCGGATCCTTGCCTTGGCTTCTTGGGTTCGTACTCAGACTATCTCCTCCAGCTGCACTTGCTGGCCCTGCAGCAGTTGTAAAGTGATATTGTGTGCCTGTTGCCAGTCAGTCGGGGTTTGAACGTCCATGGGATCCATGACTTTCCAGTTCTTCCCCCATCAGGCTGGGTTCCTGGCCAATGCACCAGTTAGCGAACTTGGCAGATGCATGCCCACAATCTCCCCTCAGGGTCTCGCCTGCCACAACTTTGAAGATGGGAAAAAATGGTTAGCTGCCAACACCTGAGGGGTTAGATTTCAACCCCTGAGCACCAGAGACCACCCAGGAGTTAATTAACAAGGTGTGAAGCTTTATTGGACTTGGCTACAGTTGCTAATTGCTGCTCCCAATTACCTAATCAACTAAGAAGCCAGGAGGACGCCAGTCCCTTAATTGTCCAGTTAACTCAGGAAGTGGGGAGAATGCCGCTCCGCCCCAATCACTATCTCTTGACTACCGCATGCACTCTAGGGCTTACATGATCTCGGGGCTTTCCTGGGGTGATCCCCTGATCCCTGTGGGTCCTGCCAGTCCCCATCTACTCTCTGTTGGGTAAATGTTCCCCAGCTCTCCCCATTTCTTCCAATCTGGTGCTTGATCGCTGGGGTTCTTCTCTCACTGTGCTGCTGCTCCCTGAGTCTCTTTCTTCTTCTCTGGTGCCCTGAGGGCAGAGTCCCTGTCCTCCCATCCTGCCTTTTGAGCATGGCAGCATCCTAATTACGCTAATCTATCCCTGGTGTCCTAAACTTTCACTGCTGTGGTCCTGGTTCCTCTGGCTGTCCAGGGCCCAGGTTTATCTAGTAACGGGGCTTCGGCTTGAACCCGTTACAGAAGTAATTGTTAGTTTGAAAACAGGGTGAATGGCAGACTTAGCAAATTGTTCATTCACATTTTGAAACTTTAACAAAAGTTGAAATTTTCTTCATAATTCTAGTTAAATAATATTTTGAGTTCAAATCATCATAAATACTCTTTCAAACAATCTGTAGGTTTAAGAAATAGTTTTTGGTACAAATATACTGTTGTTACTGGTTCCATTTTGTTCATGCGGGTGTGGTAACAAGTTACCCCATGAGAACAACAATGGTTACAGTTTCATGAGAACAGGTGAGGGTTAAAAATTTACTTCTTGTATTCTTGCCTGAAAAATAAACCCCACCACACCTGCTTATAGCATGCTTACTGAGCCACATTATTGTTTCCCAATTACCTGTCCTCTGCCACCAACTTTCCAAGTAATACAAAGTACACAGAGTCAAATATCTAAGAGGCATCAATCCAGCTACCACATGAGAGAGTCTAAAATTACTGCCTTCTGCTTTTCTTTTCTTCCTTCCTTTTGGGCACCTCTGATTTGATGCATGTAAAAAGTCAGTTATGAAAATCAAGGAAATAATGGGTGTTAGACATCAAATTAACATACATACTTTGCTAATTCTTTCTGAGTGCATCTACACATGCATATTAATGTGGTACAATAAACTCCAGTGCAATGGGCACTGCGTGCACCAGGGACCACAGCATGTTAAACTGGACCAGAGCAGCCCTGACTGGCAAGGGATCCAGAGTGTTAGCTTGCCAGCCCAGGGCTGCTCCAGTCCAGATCAACATGCTGTGGAAGGGCTGGCTGGGGCACAAGAGTGCTCCAGTGTGAGGCTAGCCAGCAGGTAGCCCCCACACTGGAGCACCCTCATGTACCAGGGCATCTACAGCATCTACACATACAGGACTGCAGATTAAAAAACTCTGCAACAGGATAGTACTTGTATTTACAAGTACTACCCTACTGCAGAATTTATTAGTTTACTCCAGCCCAATAGCCCTGCATGTGTAGATGCCAAGACATTTATTGTGGAGCTAAATAGTCTACTCCACAGTAAACACACTCAGTACCTAAGCATCTTTGAAAATAAGGCCCTGAGTATCTCCAAGTATATGAAACTCCTATCATGGCAAACTGTGTTCAAACAAATATAGCTGCACATGCAGAAAGATGGCATGATTATTTTTAGAAGAATGTTTGTTGTATATTGGCATCCACGTGGATTCTGATCATTTATTCTCCAAAAGGATATTTATGCAGTTTGTCTTTAAGTTTGCCACCCAATAACAATACCATTAATGCATCAAAGTTGGTGCAGACTGAAATATTTCTATAGAATTTGGCTTTACTGCAAGGCTCTGCAGTTATTTACTGTTGTGTCAGGAGAGAGAGAATTTGGCGCTTATTATTGAACACTGTGCAGACAATTGGATGGTGTGATGGAAAATCATAAGAAATTCTCTATTCCTCAAGCTGTCTTTCATAGTTGCAGCTTTGATGCAGAGTTGTTTGATAATGTGGCAGGACCCCATCTGACTAGGGATTTAAAAAATAGTCAGACAGCGCTGATCAGGTGTTTTTTTCCAATCAGTAGCTCTGGGAACCATCATGAATGTTGAAAGAAAATAAACCTTTCCCATTGGCTAATGGAATTTTGACCTTGGGCCCCACATATAATGGCAGCCAGAACAGTGGTCCCAGCCCTGACAGTAGGGCTCAAAGTATTATTGCACTTGGTCTTTATTTTTCCCCGGTCTCTTTAGGTTGCTGCTACTGGCAAACCCCCATGGAAAGCCATATGGGACACATTCCCACAAGTGGGCATTCCCTGGAGATAAATAGCAGCAGCACATATTATTGCTGCTGCTCGCTATCACCAGGGAATGTCCTTACACATGCACTCTGGCACATGGCAAGTTGCCCCAGCTGGGGTAGGAAATGTTGAGGCTAGCACCTGGGCTGGCCCCAGCAGCCTTACCTGGAGTCCTGGGGGCCTCCCAGGGCTCCAGCAGTGGCAATCTGGGCATGCAAAGCCTCACAGGCAGCTGGAGCATGGCTCTTGCAGGCCAAGCTGCAGTTTTTGGTGGGGCATGCTGCCACCACATGCACCACCCTGCTTTTTTCTGGTGTGGGGTTTTTTTACATCAGGATTTCCTGATTAAAAAAAAAAATGCTGCACTGCAAATTAACAGCATTGTGAATGCCTGCATATGTGGTGTGTGTGGTTTGCAGCACCACAGGTGGGCCAGCAACACTGCAAACCACACGCACACACTCATGGGGATGTGCCCATGGGTTCATGAACAAGTATTCAGCAGATTCAGGACCCTTGATTCATTTACTGGGGAATTTTATTATGAGATGTTGCTGATCTGCATACTATATCTTCCAATGACAAGTCAGGGTACTTGTACATGGGCTTTGCAACCCCATTGCTTATCCTCTTTTTTCATTGATCTTCCTATAGGCAAAACAGGGGGTTTCATGGACTTGCGTCAGTGGCAGATTTATCCTATCATGTGCAATCAATTAAAAATAACCTGCTCAGAGTTTTGAAAAGTCTAATGAATATAGTGAATATAGCTCTGAGAACAATTGAAATTTAGATGAAGCAACAAGCCAAAATAATTTTTTTAATTGTTTTTTTTTTTCTCAGCAGAAACAAAAAACAAGAGTTTGGGGTTAAATGAAACAGTTCATTTTATCCTTTTTGATAAAAATCAAGATGTTTAATTTTGCTCTAGATATTCTTAATGCTTAACAAATGTATAATGTAAACATTTTAAAATAAAAGTCAGGTTGAAGAGAAAGTGAGATGTTCTGGTCCAGCTTTACAGAAAAGCCCTTTTTCAATTCCTGTTCTCCCAAAATAAAATTTCATCACAATCAGCATGATCCAATAGGAAAGCACAGTTCCAATGAAGCAGTATTTTACCAAAGACAATTTTCCATCAAAATATTTTCAAACAGCTCAAATGAGCAGTGAGTACTTGATGTTATTCTGTCTGGATGGTGCCCTTCTCTCAGACCAGAAGAACTGCCTCTCCAGCATATTTTGTAGGCTTCAACTCAGTTGTATTGCTGTGAACATGCCTTCAGTTATCAACTGAGCCCTTGTCAAGGACAGAAGTGAATTTGAAAATGGTCTTTTATTCCAAATATCTTAACAGGATATTTTCTTATGTTAGGGGTCACAACAAATTTGTGTAGACATTAGAGTAGGGAAAAATTCCTGACAATGACTCTACACATTGCAACTGGAAGTACTTCTGGCCCAAGTGGTTTTTGAGATGGTTTACAACTTCTCCCTGAGAAAAGAACATCAGGATAATTATTATTAAGTCCCAACTAAGTGGTCCGGTACATTGTTCTTTTTCTGACCTGATGCCATGTTCATGACCGATGCTTGTTTATTTGTGTAAATAAAGCAGTGACTTTGGCCTGCCTCTGATGGCGTGATTCTCGAGTCAATGATGAAATGGGACAAGGGGAGGATGTGGGACATGCCAATGTTAATGAAGCTTTATTCAGTGGTGACACTGGATCAGATCTACTGGGTGAAGCCTTGGATTTCATTAGTTAAAGACACAGAGCAGTCTGTCTGATTAAAGAGAGAAAAAGCAGTGGGGAGCTCACATAAATTACTACAGCTCAATTAGGTACAGACAGCTTAGTGAGTGTTTATTACCAGTTGAAAGGAAGATTTTCCAATTAGATTAAAAGGTTTTGAAAACAACAGTTATAGCGCGCAGTGATTTAGACCCATTGGTAGAATAATACATTGTGAGAAACAGCATTGATTAAAAGTAAACTGATAAGTTATTTGCACTGCCTCATTGTTTATCAATGGCGCCCCTGCTGCCAAGGTAAAATTTACCTCACAAGATCAATGGGTGGACTTGGCTAATTTTCTCCTTGGCCTGAAGATTTATATGAATGTAAAGGGCAGCTAAATCACCACCGAAAATACCAAGATGATTTATTTGGGGTAATCATCAAGGAAGTGAAGTTACATAAATCATCAGGAATGTATCTTTGCCATGCTGGGCCCTTCAGGCTGGCATCCCTGCTGCAAAGCTGCATTTAAAAAAGGGGATTTTAATCAGAGAGGAACTTGATTCCAGTAAGGTTTCATAAGCTCATTGTGCAAACTGAAAAGGCATTAAAACAAAAGTGGAAGTATATAGAGTGCTCAGAGAGTGGTCAATCAGTGTTGCTGACAATTGATTGAAAGTACTTAGTGTACAGTATAAGCCCATGATTCATGAACCCCTATGTCCTACAGTGCAGAATGTGACTTCCAGCAGTGCTGAGCTAGCTGGAATTCAGGTCTGCTTTGCCAAAGGTTTTTTGGATATGGACTATGAAAGGTAGGGGGTCATTCTGCATGGCTGAGAATGACTGATTGTTTCCCATGTAGAATGGAGGGGGGAGAATGAAAGAAAAGAAAATGAATGATATCTAAATTCCTCATTGTCCTACTGTGCCCTTCAGATCACATGGAGGCTTGCAGCTGCTTCTAATCCCTGTCTCCCAGAATTGTTTATTACAAAGGGCTGAAGGAACCGAGACCAAAAGAAAGAACTCTGACTTTAAATGTTCACTTTAATCCAGCTACATAGAGTTCTACATTGCAACCTTTCTTCCTTGTGTTTGCTGTTTTGTGTGTGAACAGGCTTCAAATGAATCCAAATGTCATAGCACTGATGCCCCTTCGTATCTTTATTTTTTCTCTTTATTGCATTTGCACATGCAGGATTTCCCCTTTGTTAACATATTTTCCTTACCTCCGGGTCTGAATCAATGCTATTGAAGATGATGGCAAAATTCCTACTGGCAGCCCTGGAAACAGGATCAGGCCTTCTTTTCATTTAATTTATCTGGCCTTCACTAACAAAAAAAGCCCAGGAACACTAGATACAGTTCTGTTTCATGGAAGGCTGAAAACTAGGGATGGAACAAAACAATTGTTATTATTTGCACATACTGTATGAGCTAAAGATTTCCCAGACACACAGGAAGACACACAGACTGCCCTGAAGAGCTCACTGAGCCACTTTTATAAACAGGCAAGGCAGGTGGTCGACAGAAGCTGAAGCAAATGTCTATTTTGCACGCACAAGATACTGTTTGCATGTACACATGTGAAGGTACATGTGCTAGTTCACAATTCCTGTGCACTTAAGTGTTTCTGTTTTTTAGAAATGTGCTGAACTGAGGGCAACGTTGTAGCACTTACACAAGTAGTCCACTGCCTTCAGTGGAAGTGCTCGACGGCTTATGTAAGGCTCACACAACCAAGTCCTAAATCATCTAGTACTCCCCTTGTCCTATGCAGGATTCCTGTCATCTCCATTATAATTCTGAGCACTTTGTCCTGTATTTCTTTTCCACATTTTATAAGATGTCACTGCCCCAAACATAAATACTTTTCACCAATGCGACCACTATTTCACTTCAGAATAAGGTATATTCAAAACCCATCCAGGCACCCCATCTACTATTTTCTCCCATTTCAAATGGCTCCTGGTGAAAAAAATGCATGACATTCCTTACAACAGCAAAGTCCTGGTGGTTTGCAAAACTGGGCTTTAGGTTTGTTTTCCTTATAATTAGAAGAGCTTGTCATTTAAGGCAACAATTAACATTTGTTGTGAGCAACTTGACTGTAAATGACTCCTACTATTACACTAAATACATTTAATTATGATTTATCGGTGCATAGCAACCTTTTGTAACTTTGTACGCTAGCATCCATTTTCGCTTAATTAAACTCATTATAGCAGCACTTCAGAACATAAAAGGAGTAAAAGGCAAAATGGGTATAAGTGAAAATTCCTCAATTAATTGTTTTCAAAATAAAGGTCATAATGGAAAATATTAAATATTGTTCTTATTAATTTATATTATAACTATTATTTTAACAATGCTCCTTTAAGAAAAGGCTGGAAAAAATGCTGTAAAGAAAAAAAGAACTTTCTGTGGTTCTTTAAGGGTCTTGTATCGGATTATTTACACTTGAGAGAGAGGTGTGTGGGTGCCTCAGAGCCCCAGAAACCTCTGAAAAGCAGTGTCTGTGGCAGTCTCATGAGAACCCAAGTAGTCTCCTGTGTCCTGGTTTTCTTTTATGAGAGCAATAAAGCAAGCTAAGCAAATGCTTTACTGCCTGTGTGCAAAATCAATTGTACTCAAACCAGTAAACTCTGAATGTTTACTGTCTTCGATATTGTAAAATCAGAGCGTAGTGAATGCAGCAACTTTCAATAGGTTTCTGGGATTATTTGCCCTATTTATTTGCATCATCCCCTGCCATTTTTAACCTGTTTCTGTGACAAATTATAGTCAACTGGCACATTGCTGACATGTAGGGGATGCACACGGGTGCACGTGCACCCTCAAAGCGTGGCAGTGCAACCCCTACAAAAAGGCGCTCCCGACACTGTCAGCCGTGCCTGTGGGTGGCCAACATTCACCAGCCCCCTCCACCCTGCCACCGACAGCATCTGCAGGAGCTCCCCAGCTTACCACTGTCGTGCTCTCGCTGCCGCCAGAGCCACCGTGTCCCCCAGGCACCGGGAGCACACATCGTTCATGAACTGGCATCTGATTTGGGAAGGGCCCTACACTTGCAGTTCCTGAGGGAAGCCCTCAGAGTTCAGAGGTTTCTTGGTACATGATCCATAGGAAAGGTCACATACAGCCTTCTCTCAACTTATATTTAGACTAGGGGCATGATATGGGTATTTCCACATAAAACCTAATAAAACCCACTAAAATGTATACAATGGTGTCAAACACTCAAAGATACCTAGACCCTGCCAGTCTACTGTCTCATGGAAGCAACAGGTACTTTGGGAACTGATAATAGTCATTTTTCAACAAAATGGGTGCCTGTTAGATAAACTTGGAGTCCCAGCAGGAAGTGCCTGAAAATAGGCATAGTGTGTTTAAGTGTGAGGTGCATAAATGACAAAGCCCAAATTCAGACCAACGAATGATTATTTGTTCTGTAATGATGTGCCTGGCCTGAAAAATCTGGATCTGGATTTGGCTTCCATCAAGTGTCAGAGGTCCACAGATCCAGACTATTGATCCCATTTTCAAAATTCAAATCCATTCAAAAGCAAACCCTCCTTTCTTTCATATGGGATTACTTGGACAGGCTGAAAAATTACCCACTGTGCAATAGTGGAGAAAGCTTCTGAGCATTTTGCACTACTAAAATTGTTTCTGGCTTTCAAATTGTAGTTTTTCCTGGGTCATTTTGAACCCATGTTGGATTTCTAGAACAAGAAAACTTTACATTCTTCATTAGTGCTTCACAACCAGACATAGAGCACCAGAAGATTATGTATTTTTGTCCACGGTTTTCATCATACTATTTTGCTGCATACAAAAACCTGCTCACAAGACATAAAGGAAGCTAAATATAGGAGTGGGAAGATTTGAATTTTTAATCCCCACTGAATCTAGATGACTCTGAAATAAAGTCAAAGGAATCCCAAATGCAAATGAATCAATCTTCAAACACAATTTCACATGGAATAAGGAGTGACACAAATATTATTTTATTTTATATTTACCTACTGTGTTGTCTGAAAAAGTTAGCATAAGATTTTAAAAGGGGGTATTTCCAAAGGGATATTTGAAATGTACAGGCTTAAATCCTGTTATTTATAACAGGATTTCTGCATGTAACTCCTGTGCGGTGATTGAAAATTCACCCCTCTTTTTTCTTTCTACTCTTAATCACGAGGTCAGAGTTAAACTGCAGCCTGTCAGTATTTCTAATGAATATGTTTTACATATCCTACTTGCTTGCTTGCTCAGCAACAGCCTGTGCTATCTGGAGGCCAAAGATAAGTGCTCAGGGATTACCTTTAAAACAATCACCCAGCCTTTCTGTCACGAAGAGCAGGAACTCAGAACAAAACTAACTCTCTGTAATCCTTACTTTTGCGGACTGGCCAAATTTTAACAATTGAAGGTTCAGAAAGAGCCCTTGAAAATCAGTTTCAAAGCTCAATCAAAATACCGTGGCTATATTACAAGGTCAGGATGCTTATTCCAGAAATACTCCTGATTTTCTATACTTTACTAGCTTGGCCATTTCATATTGCTTTAGAGTGGAGCAAAAGCTGGCAAAATGGATACTGTATCTTTTAAATATTGTTTTCTCAAGAAAGCTGTCTTCAACTCTGACCCCTGTCAAATATGTATTTGATTTGTCTGGTACTCTGCACCTTGCCTAACCTGTACATCAGCATCAAAATGAAGGGCAACGCTAGCAGACCAGAACAGTGAAGTTTCTCATCACCTTTGCACTGACACTAACTAGGGAGTTGGGAAAAAATTAATCAGTCCAAATGTGTTCAATGCCTCTGAAGTGCAAAATCTTAGGAATCAAAGATGGAAAAGCACAATAACTTTGGAACAGACCCAAGGGAAGTCTCGGACACCTGAAAACAGACTTAAGCAGACTTTAAGTGTCAAAGTCCAAAACTGCAATTCAAAACTCCATGTGGAGAGGCTGCCTAGCCTTGGAGACACCTAAACACATGAGAGTCCCAATGCTCCTGTGATTTTGCTTTCAGTGCACATCATTAGGGGATAATTCCCTTTTGGATCCAGAAACTGAGCAGTGCCTCAGTCCCCTGAGAGGTCCAGTGTGTTAGGCACGAACAAAGCACCACTTACACTCACCTGCAGAATTAAATTCAGCACAAAATGTAGCAGTCATGGCCACTTGCATTAAAAAATATGGTTGGAAGAGGATGTTGTGCTGCTATATTTTCATGTAATAGGTTAGGGGACTCACCCCCAAAGTGGGAAACCTCAGTTCTAAGGCTTCCTCATCCTGAAGAGTTTCAAACCTGCATTTCCCAGGATGGTAACATCTTCACCAGGCTATAGGCTAGGCAGGTAAGAAAGGGGGACACTCCTCTATGTGGCTGTTGAAGTTGCGTACTGTGTAGAAAGCATTGCAAACACAGGAGCCGACCTTAATTTTGCCAGGGGGAGGGCCTAAGATGATGGAAATTTGGTAAGTTTTATGCCTTTCAGGAGACAGCCTTCATCTCAAGGGAGGCCAGGGCCCTCTGTCTCCCATGTGCTTGGCACCTCTGCCTGCAAGATTCATGGCTCCAGAAGACAAGCAGAGAAGAGGAACCCTGACTGTACCTAATGGTTAGAGCACTTAGCCAGGAGAAGGAAGTCCTGAATTATGACTTCTCCCCAGACTGTTTATGTCTTTTACATTAAAACAGTTATTAGTTAAAATGCATAAATAATCTTCAGAAGTCCCAGGTGCATGCCATAACCATAGGGCTACAGTAGCTAGGCACCCCCTTGCTTGCTCTTCTCTGACCCCAGGAATTTTGCATTCTTTTCTTTACAGTGGATCAACTTTATGCTTAACTCTGAGCTTTTAACTCTGAGCTTTGGGTGCCACTTTAGGGCTACAAAAAATTGGCATGGTGGCACCCAACTTGGAGGCATCCAAGTCCTTTATATTACTCCCTCTGAGTACGTTGACATGAGATGCTTTACTGTGGAGCAGATTAATTTGCTAATTTACTGCACTGCCAGACAGTCTTGTAAGATACAAGTGGTATCTAACAACCCAGTAAGTCATTGTGCTTAAATGCATGGGTAGACAGTGCGTTTGGGATTAGTTTACTGCAGCCCAAATTGAACTGGAATAGATTCACTCACATTAATTGCACATGTAGATGCACCCTCTGTCATTCTTTCCATAGAGCAACCACTATAGGATTACATTCTGCCATATTTCTGCCCTGAATTTAGAAATCAGTCATTGAACAACTGGTTAAAAGAGCAACACCTTTAAAGGTGTCAGTCTGCTAGGAACCATGTTCTTCAGTTTTCTTCACAGAGGAAATGGAAGTTACTTATCTGTAATTGGAATTCTTCAAAATGGACCCTGCATGTTCCCATTCATGGGATGTACTATGTGTATTATGGGGTATAGGTCTCACAGTGCATCATTTACTTTTCCAGGTCATGAATGTTATGAAGGAAAACAGGAGAGTGATACCCCAGCCATGTTAGTGCCTCCCAATCAGAAGATGAAGCATATAAACCTCTCCACTTCCAACAGATTAGTATCTTTCTCTTTAGAATAATCAGTGCTTTACCTTACAATATCTTAATTGATAATAGTTATTATTTATAGATTTTTTAACCAGTGCTACTACTTATTTATTTTTTAATCATCATTTTTCAACTGCTGCCACTTTACCCAGCCCAATTAAAGGCAGGGAGTAAACCTCTTGCCCTCTCAGCCCCTCTCCCTCTAGCCTGCCTATAAGAATGGTTATCAAGGGCATTTATAGACATGGTCTAGGAGTGGGGCGGGGGGCGCTTAAATTAGAACCACTCTAATTAAAGTGCCTGGAGCGTCTTGTGTATCAGCATCCCTGCACTTCAAAATGGTGGCAGGGCTGCCTTATCTAAAGCTAATTGAAAGAGCTTTAGATCAAGTGCCCCCACTGCCATTTTGAAGTGCAGGGATGCTGATACACGAGACACTGGAGGCTGCTGGAGCATGGTAATTACCATGCTCCAGCAGACTTCATGAATTAATTACAGCATGTCAGAGCAGACTTGCTGCTTGTGTCTAGGCACCCCAAAACTTTAACTATGTTCCAAAACTCTATTTTTGCATGGCTCAGCCTATAACAGAGCCTTGCCAAGACCAAAGGGATAATGTAAGCAAAATATACTTGAAAAATCAGGTGGGTATACCTTTTCTGTATGACTGACTCATAAGCTGGGTGTGTTGTCTACTGCTTCTCTGGTCTGTTTGATGCATATGTCTCTGCCTAAAGCCCAAAGGATAGAGTGCAGCACAAGTATTTGAGATGAGGACTAGCACTGAACAGCTGAGCTTCCTTTCTTAAATTCTAGTTGTTTAAAACTTGTAAGCTAGATTGAGCTTCAAATGCTCATTGGGTTATTTTTTGTTATTTCTTTTCTTTCAGGTGGTTAAGGAAAAGAGGAACAAGAGTCAGAACCAAAAATAACTGCAATTTGAGGCTCAAAAAAAGACATTCCTCAGCAACTATAACTTATGAACACATATATAATAGGAGCCATTACACCAATTACAATATTTTGTCGCTTACAGTACACCCCAGAATGCTATACGCACCTTGTTTTTGAAAGACAACATGAAGAAAAAATATATTTCCTGGAGTGTCTACATGCATTACTATATTAATTATTAAGATAATTAAAATAAATTAATGTTAATAACTAATTTAACTATATTAACATATTAATGTATTAATATATTAATATGATGCAATATACTCCGGTGCTTATTGCACTGGAATTTATCGCTGCCGGAAGCTGTGTTTACATGTGTGTCAGGCGGCTGGCAGGGTCAGCTTGCCAGGCTGGGGCTGCTCTAACCCAACTCAACATACTGTGGAGGGGCTGCCTGGGGCACAAGGGTGCTCTAGTGCAGGGCTAGCCTGCAGACAGCCCCTGCACAAAAGAATCCTTATGCCCTAGCCAGTTGCATCAGCATCTATACGTTTAGTCCTGCAAAGTAAAAAACTCCACAGCAAGATAGTATTTGTATTTACAAATACTACACTGCTGCAGAGTTTATTAGTTTCCTGTGGACTAATAGGAGCGCATGTGTAGATGCCGAGATGTTTACTGTGGATCTAGTCAGGCAACTCTGCAATAAACATCTCATGTAGTAAGTAACTGAGTAGCAGCAGCTAGGAAGCTAAGCCTGCTCATTCTTTTGCAAACTGTGGATTGGAGGCAGATTTTAATTTTGTTTTTGCCTGGTAAGGGGAAGAAACTACTCTTAGCATATTTCTTGCACATAATGCAGACTCCAATAAGCTGCTTTTGGGGTGTATGTTGTATGTAAGAAAATATGGTATATGGTTGCAGGATCATTGTAATGCATGCTCATTGGGAGAGGATAGAATCTAGTTAATGCCCCAAAGGCTGCACACCATCATGGACTTTTGGATCTTTATTGACCAGACAAGTCATATCTGCTTAATGATTTTCATCCAAAACATCCTCAGCCATTGATGAAGCAATTAGTGCTTTGTAGTACTAGCATTATGGGAATCCAATTTTCAAGGGACAAAATACAAGCTACAACTTACGTATGTGCTTATATGTACACTGTTAGATTTACCTAGGCACGCATTGCAAACACACTATGATTTTTCCTTTGTGAGCATCCTGGTGAACCAGAAAGCACAGGGTCAAGTCCACACTTCTGCAGCATACAGGAAACAGCCAGAAACTTGATTTAACATCTCAGTGAATGTAAAGCTATTTAGTTACCCAGTGGATGTCATGGTGCTTCATGTTCTAAAGAGGTAAAATCTGGTTGGCTTAGGGTAATGGCCAAGGACCCATAGGTGCTGACATTTATTTTTGGCAGCGGTGAGGTGAGGGGTGCTAAGATGATGGACATGTGGAAACTTTTACTTATTTCAGGTGACAGCCCTCTTCCCAAGGGAGGCCAGGGCCCTTGGGCCCCCACGTACTTGACACCTCTGAAAAGACCAATCTACCCTTCTTCCCTAAGTTTCTGTTTGAAGACATTTGTTTTGTAGGGCAGAAATCCCTTGAGTTGTGTCTGATAAAACAGAAAACTTTACAGGCCCACCAGAACTGAATCACCCCCCAAATCAATAAAAAGAACGAAAAGACAAGGCAAGTATAGAAAAACTAAGTAGACAGTGCTTTCCTGGATTTTGGTTGATTATCCCTTGTATATTGAGTTAATCTCAGTGAAGATTTTTAGTTTTGCTTTATAGCCAACAGATAAATCATGAAAAACAATGCTTCATTTTGAAAGCAGCATGTTTGAAAATATGTTTCTTTGACTAAAGAATTTTGCTCCCATTTTGATAATGTAAGCTGAATGAAAGAGGTCATGAATCATTCTTCTGCATGAATTTTTGCAATGCTAATATTGCTAAGAATGACTCTATAATAGGATGTGATCTAGTAGCTAGGCACTGTCTTTATTAGGTTGTGATAAAAGGGAGTTATCAATGGCTACAGTGAATTTAAGACACTTTATTGCTGAATATAGCAATGAAATATTACGGAATGCTTTTTAATTGGTAATTAGCTTCCAGTGTTTTGCTAAGACCAGCAGTTTGCATCCATATAGCACCCACATAAAATCAGTTTTCGGTCTGTACTCTACAGCACTAGTTAAAAATAAGAGGTGAACATGTTCTCCATTTTCAAGGTTTCGTTAATGAATAAAACTTTCATCCTTTTCTGGGCAGTTTCCCAGCTTTCCCATTGTCTATGGGAGCAGCTATTGAAAAATAATTTCGGTATCAGGCTTAAGTAATTAGTTTACAGGTGTGTCTACTTCTGGAGATTTTAGGCCTTTAGCAGGGATACCTTTAATAATTTTTGCTTTTAATTTTTGGATATTACAGACATTAAAGATGGAAAAGACCTACTGAGTAGCATTATCCAGGTCATCCCCTCAGAGTGTTCCATGAAGTATATTCTCAAGCACTTGCTCCAGCTACTATATATATATTGAAAAGAAAAATACTGCACAGGACATGAGTTACTATATGCCTTTTTCACACTAAATATTTAATATCTTCACTTCCTTGCTACTGTAATATAAACAACAATAGCACTTCAAGCTGCAATATGTAGCATTTTCTGTAACAGGGCTTCAGAGAACATTCCTCACCTCTGAGATTTGGAACTTGCATTATTAAGACTTATAATAGGGTCAAAAAAGCATTGTTAGATCAAAGGACCAATGATAGTTTAGACGTGTAATATTGTGTCTATCACGAGAGTTAAAAATTACTGTTTTATTGCAGCACTAGTCTGGGAAGCCTATTTTTCCAACTCTGAACTTGCAAGATTTGTCCAAGCCTGGAACCTTGTGACATGGCATAACTTGAACTGACATAATTTGATTAACACTTATATTTTTTACAATTTTTAAACTGAATTCCAAAATTTCAGTAACTATTATCTTGAAAACTGCCAGAATACATACACTATGTTTTAATGATGACTGGAGTTTCATTTGTTACTTTTACATCATATCAAGCATTCTAAGGGTGTGTACCTTACATTTAGATTAAGACCCAGGGTTAGGTTAATCTAAATGTCCAATCATGCAGGCATTCAGAGGGTTTAAATCTCCCAGAAAATGGAACTCCTGATCTAAACTAGTTCACATGAGGAGGTGCATTAATTTAGATCAAGATCAGATTAACCTTAACTAAGAATCAGTTAACCCAGTCTCACGTATACCTGCACATGTTCACAATGCAGCCCCAGGGCTATACTGTTCTGACTGAGATATTTTTAGCCCCCAACGGGGCAACTTCCTCCTCCATGGACCAACCAGCCCCCACTACAGACTCGTCAATGCCCTTGGACCCTCAATCCCACCCACTCTACCTCAACCTCAAGTTACTTGCATCAATTTCCCCACACAGCTCCTGAGAATAGCGAATGGTTGCATGTGCTGCTCCTGGTTTACTTTTACACAACTTAAAGTTGTGTTAATATAGATGAAGAACAGCAAATGACTCTATGCACCTTAAATTTACCAATTAGCGGGTTCATCTACACATGCATTTAGTCCAGTCTAGATTTACTGTACAGTAAAATACTGCAGAGCAAGTGTTTTTGGATAGGTATCCACAAATGCAGGGATTAGGGAGTAGATTTTCTCCCAGGTCCCTGCAGCCCTGCAATGGGTCCCTGCCACTATGTGGGGAGCTCGACAACCCCTGGGTGCTAGCACAGGGGCTGGCAGGGAGCACCAGGCCAGAAGACAGCTATCTCCTGGTACCAGGGTGGTGCTTGCTGCTGGGGTGGAGGCAATGTACCCCCTACCCTGGGAGCAGGGAGCTCCTGGCCCTGGCTCACAGATCAGGAACATGGGGCTTGGAAAGAGCTGCAGGTGAGAGGCAGGTCCCAGCCCACTGCCCCAATCCACCATTGAGGCTAGGTAGCCCACCAGCAGATCAGGACATGGGCCTGAGTCCTGCCCCTGACTGGGACAGTTCCAGGACAACTGTAGGCTCTGTGAGGAAGTCTGCATCTGCAGCCCAGAGCTGGCTGAGGACTGCCTAAAACAGGATGGTCCTCAGCCATTTGCAGGCTGCTCTGCTGCCCTACCCAGTCTGGGGCTGTCTGGCAACTGTCTTAGTCAGGGGCAGGTCTGAGACAGCTCCAGACTAAGTGGGGAACTGTCCCCATACAGGGAGCTCCGAGCTCCTGCTCTACAACTACAATTGTGATCATGGAGTGGGCGTGGGAATAAGCTCTCCGCTTGTCCCAGCATGATCAAGTCCCATCTCTTCGAGCATGGAGCAGGGCACGGAAGCTTCCTGCTGCCAGGGTAGGGGAACATTGTCTCCACCCAGGCATGCAAGCCAGGAGGCTGGGGAGCTTGTTCCCTGCCCAGCTCCATAAGCATTTCTCCTGGGGGGTGGGAAACAAGCACCCTGGCCTATTTCCCCCACCTCTGCACTTGTGGAGCTGGGCGGGGAACAGGCTCCCCTGCCCCCACCAGCAAGGAGGTCCCTGCACTGGCTCTGCAGTCATGAGGCTCTGGCTGGGAGACCCTTATCTCCCAGCAGCAGCTCCAGGTCATGGGGCTTGGGCTGGGAGACCTTTATCGACATCTCCCAGCAGTGGCCCCAGTCACAGAGCCAGCTCTGGGAGATAAGCATCTCCCAGCAGTGGCCCTGAGGTTTCAGAGCTGGCACTAGGAGATAAGGGTCTCTCAGCCCCCTGCTCCCTAAGCACGATCTCAAAGTAAGGGGCTTGGAGCTCCCTGCAACTGGGGCAGAGGGACACTGTCTTTGCCTGGCTCCTGTGGCAGAGCCCGCCCCAGCAGCAGGCACCTCACTGGGGCAGGAAGCTATCTCCCACCCTGTGGTGAATGGCTAACCATTGCTGCTGGTCAGGTGTCTACACAAGTACTACAGCACCATTACTAAGGCTGAGTAAATTTGCTATTTGTATTTGTATGTAGTAAATTTACTCAGTATTAGGAAAGTTTACTGCAAAGTAAACATGTGCCTGTGAAGATGCACATGCTTACTTCACTGTGAACTATGCTAATGCAAAGATAAGCATCTCATGTAGATGCCCCCAGTGAGTCATAAACTACTACAACTTTATCAAAAGTCATGTGAAGAAAAATGGCAAGAGCGTGCTCAGAATGACTGGATTTTAATGTGTTAACTTATGAGCTGTAATGACTACAAACACTTCCAGGAACCAGGATACAATTTGTCAGGAACAAAAGGAAACACTACTCCTGAACAGGTAATTAGACAAGGATCTGCACCAGGGTTGCAGGTGGGGGGATGGACAGTGTAGAATGCACATCTCTCCTTTTAAACATCCACTTGGGACATCCATTCAGGGATATAGTGTTCTGTGCTGTCAAACCTAACTAAAGTGTGTGGCCAGAGGCAGCTAAGAGGTGAAGACCTGTCTATGCTGCTCCAGGCAGAGAACTACAAATAGCTGAGAAGTGGCACAAAAAGACAAAGTCAGCTGGAAGCCATTGGACCTCACAGGAATCCAAGATTCAAACCCACCTTGAGGAAGATCTGAAAAACTTGAAGAGCAAGATCATTGCCGCTTATGTGCAAAGACAACTTTTCCCATCACTTAAACACTTTGAGGAAGTGAACAGTAAAGGGAGCCTCACAAATTTTCTCTTCTCCCTTTCTATGTTTTGTGGGGTGTATTCAGCCATGCTGGGACAATCAGGCTGGATGTTAATTTACCGTGATGACAGCAGACAAACTCAATCACTGAATTCTGGTTTTATTTCACATTGTCTATCATTTTATAGCCTCCTGGCAAGGAAGAAAATTAAAAGAAAGAAAAAACTTTTCAGGCAATATTTGTATTTGCAGTTAGAATTCAAAATCAGCAATATCAGTTCTCTAAGTGTTAAAAAAAAGTAACAGATGTTTGGAAATAGGAAAAAAGTTCAGAGAGAAGAAAAATTAAATAAGATGTCTTGCAAGAACAACTTTCCTATCTCTGGAGGTTATAAGAACAATCATGTTTCTTTGAGCAGCTGAATGAAGTCATCATCAAAATGTAGACACTCCTTTGGAAAAGAACTTCAAGCTTGGCTCAGTCACTAATGGATCCTAATACTGGATTAAACCCTGAATGAAAGAAAGAAAGAAAAAAAGGAAAAAACAGATCACTAAGTGTAACTCTTCTAATCCTGGACTAAAGGAATCTTTTTTCAAATCCTGCCCAGCTTTATTAGACACAAAATTCCCTTGGATCATGATGCTTTCAAAGATTTATCTAACTAATTTAGGGAACTAGTGAATCATGGCATCACTTACTTGGAGTATGCTTGGATGTATGTCATCTTGATTCTCAATGTCTTGTCAAGGATAGATTATCCAACCTAAAAAGTGTAGACTACCTAAATTGCCCTTCAGAATTTAGCTGCCATACTATATGGCTGTTGCCTTGTGTTATACCTTGTAAGAAAGCATGACAGTGTTGGAGAACCAGGGCTGCCCCCCTCTCCTGCTCTCTCTCTCTCTCTCCCTTTCTTTGTCTTTTGTATTCTAATTTCATTTTCTGGCTTTTACTCTGCTTTCTGCATGTCCTTTCACACCATCTGACAAAGTGAACTTGGGTTCATGAAAGTTTGTTCTCTCTCTTTCTATATATATATATATATATATATATATTATTTAGTTTATAAAGGTGCATATCTACTGTGCTTTCTAACTGAGAAAAAGCCTTAAGTTTGATGTTAAAGGCTGGTACTGAACCAATCCTCTCAAGTTGTTTTAAGATTTGGTTCTAAATCTTGAAACTTCAAGACGATAATCCCATCAGCTCCTCCTCATCTAACGTTTATGTCCCCTAGGACTTTATTTCCTTTCCCATAGTATCTTCAGAGGGCAAGGGAAGGGATTTGTTTCAGGGAGAAAATACTAGTTTGAAGAAAAGGAAGTTCCCTAGCATTCTATCAATACTAACTTCAGATCACAGTCTTCTGCAGGCATAGGATAAAGATCACAGAAACAAAACTTCAGTTTTCATCTCAGTCTGAATCATTCTAAACTCAGATGCAGATATTTTGCATAGACTCTAAGGGCACGTTCCCATGTATGGGGGCATGTGTTTGTGATGTCAAAAATACCAGTGGCCCAAATTTGCGCCGCTGCTTTTTGCTGCTGCGCACGCCCCTGCACATGGGGTTTGGTATGGGGCAACTACACCCAGGTGGGGTAGGGTAGGCTGGGACCAGCACCTATGCTGGCCCCAGCAGCCTTACCTGGGGACATGGGGGCCTCACAGAGCAGCACCAGTGATGATCTTTGGTTCTGGATGGCCAGGCTGCAGTTCTGGCAGTGCACACTGCTGCCATGTGCGCCACACTGTGCTTTTTTTTTTTTAACACTCCTTTTTTGACACAAGGATCTCCCAGCATCAAAGTTTGGCACTGGGCTTCAAATAAGCAGCACGGTGAACACTTGCATGTGTACCATGTGCAGTTTTGCAGCACTTCGAATAGCTTTGAGGCACCACAAAAGGCATGTGCACACTCGTCTGGACATGCCCTAATAGTGCGTGTAATAGCTGCTATAAAAGGAAGTCCTTGTTTTGATTTTTGCTTTGTTTACTAAGTATTCAAAGGAAATGCTTAAAAAAATAATAAAATCAAGGGAGACACTTACACACCACCTTATTTGGGATATACTATATCCAAACTCACCTCCCCAAAAGTATCTCAAAAAATTTCTTTCCCACAGGATTTAGACAGGGCAAAGGTGTGACACCAGTTTAAGGTGTGCTTTTTGAAAACATTAACAGTATACCAGATAATGGTGGCTATTAGGAGGAAAAGCTTTTTAACAAAAGGGTCATAGGTAAAGTCAACACTAGAATCTAGAATGAAAGTCTGTACTGATTTAGCAACTGCTTTTTTCAGGTGCTTGTGTGTGGTACCTGTAGGCAAATATTAAGTTTTTAATTATGATCTCTGTACTTTTGCAGCTATCTTTGAGTCAGTTTTCTGAATTCCTAAAACATTCTTTTATGCTGAAGAAGTTCACTTTTAATTTAGTGACTGGCCCCTCAAGTTTCAATTCCTTTTGGCTGTTCTTCTAATAAAGTCAAAATCCTACCTTTGGGGTCATAATTGTTGCCACAGTAACAGCATATAACACAGCTTTTGTATTAGGATTTTGTTGCCTGGGCCATTAAAGAAAGGAGATGGACTGTGGAGAAGCCTGCCACCTACATTTCATTTGTATGTAATTTTCTAGTTTCTTTAAAGAAATAAAGAAATACTCATTGGGAAATAAATAGAAGGCTATAATAAATGTTATTGTCCATCACTGGTACAATTATCATTTGCTTTAACTACAAGTACAGTGTTCTACTATAATATTTACTTTAAAATTATTAACCATTGAATCGCCTAAGTGTAAAAAGCAATACATAGAAGGAAGTGTATAAACAGGCTACTGGACTCCCTATGATGTAGGATACAATGGCAGTAATTTCAGCTATCAAATAAAGTTATAGTTATTAGTGTGTTTTGCCACTTGGAAAACACCCTGAAAATGTAATGACCTATTATAAATTCTTAAAGCTTCTAGAAATACAGGTATGTCTATTCACCTTCACAGAGTTCCTAATTAGAGACGCACAGAAAATTTGGCTGGACTGCCCCATTTTTGCAAACAGTGTTGTCCATCTGAGTTGCAGCAGGATTCTGTAAGGTAGCATTAAATGTTCTCTTCAAGACAGTGTCCTTAAGCAATGGGCTAAGCTGTGAAGACATAAATACATAACATCATGTTGTGAATATATCAACAATAAGCATACACATCATTCTACAACAGTTTTGGCTATACAGTTCCTAGGAAAGAAGTGTTCTGCACTGTGCATTAAAATTTTACCTAAGGTTTAGGCTTTCTAAAGCTTCAGTTTGGAAAAGGACTCAAATTGTCCACTACAGTTAAGAATATCATGTTGTACAATGTCACTCTGGATTTCAGATTATCAAATTATGAACAGTGCTAGAAGATGCAAGTACTCAGCCTCTCAGAGAATTAGCCCAGTTAAGAACCTAAGTAAGTATTTAGGACCCAAACTCTAAGAAACCATTTTTTTAAAGCCTGACCCATGATGAAAGGAGTCTTAGCTGTATAATACGCAAAGGACAAGGTGCTGACTCAGACTGAATGACAAAGAATATTTTCTGATCCTGAGTGAAGGGAAAGAACAAAGAAGAGAAAATAAAGCAGAAAGTAATGCTGTTTTGGGAGAGTTACTGTCTCAGAAAACAATAATTTTAATCTGTGTGTTCAGATTTCGTATAGTTTTTACTTTAAAAAATGCATTTACTACTAAATTATTTCATGATCATTTGCAAGAAAAGGAGTAGATGGGCCAATATGGAGATTAACCACTTTAAAGTAAATGTAATTTTCACTTTTAGAATACAAAACTGAAGACTACTGATATATGGGGTTGATAAGTAGTCTAACTACTTTCTATTTATTACTGGCCATTCTGGCCAGTTGCAGAGTCTAGACCTGAGGAATGGACCTGATGAATGGATCAATGACCATTAAATCCCACCATTTTCTCAGGGTGTTGTCTGTCAATTCCACTGTAAAAATTTATCATCACAGGCAGCTACTGGAAGGTGATATGTTAGGGTAGAAACAGATGTCACTTTTGTTGTCTTCATGCTGCCATAAAAATGTTTAAGCAAAGCCCAAGCCCTGTGTCATGCCACAAATACTCAAGATTTGTTACTGTGACAAGTGGTATCAATTTCTGCCACTATTTAGCATCAGATATCAGTTGGTTTTATGACAGCATGGGCAGCTTGGAGTTGCCCATGCTCTGCAGCTCCCACAGGTAGGTAGGTTCTCTGAGGACTTGCCCCAAGAAACAAGGACAAAATGGGATCAGAGGAGGAGAAAGTTGAGGCATTGTGAGTTAGAATACATGGAGGTTGAAGGGAAAGGGACTTGGTGGTGGGGGTCTGCTACAGACAACCACACCAAGAGGAAAAGCTAGACTTGGAATTCTCGAGGCAGCTCTCAAAGATCGTACAGTCTAGGGATGTGCTTGTCATGGGGGACCTAAACCACCCTAACATCTGTTGGGAGGAGCAGTCAGCGAAATCCAACCGTTCACGTAGGTTCTTAACCTGCATGCAGGACCTTCACCTAATGCAGGAGGTATACAATCTCACTAGGGGCAATGCCTTACTGGACTTGGGGTTGGCTATGGGGGAGGACCTGGTAGAGGAGATGCAGATTCATGGTCACCTTGGGGACAGTGACCACTAATCAATCGAATTCACCATATGGCATAGGGCAGGTAAGATATTAGTAGGGTGGAAGTGCTTGACTTTAGGAAGGCTAACTTCAGTGTGCTTAGGAGTTTAGTCAATGATGTATTGCATGATAGGACTATTGGTGAGATGGGAGTCCAGGAAGTGTGGTCATTTCTAAAAGAAACAATCCTTCAGGCGCAGAGGGAGACTATCCCAGTATGAGGGAAAAGGAGCCAAAAAATGTCCTTGGCTAAACAGGGAAATTCAGGGGAGCCTAAGGGCAAAAAAGAAGGCATATAGGTGGAAGCAGGGGGAAGCTACCAAGGAGGAGTATACCTACTTGGCCTGCACTTGCAGGGAGGCAGTTAGAAAGGCCAAAGCAACTACAGAGCTGAGTCTGGCAACACAAATTAAAGACAAGAAAAAGTCTTTTTTTAGGTATGTAGGGAGTAAAAGGAAGGTGCAGGGCCCCATAGGACACCTACTGAACAAGAAGGAGCAATTAGTGACAGAGAGTGGGGACAAGGCTGAGCTACTCAATGAGTTTTTTGCCTCAGTGTTCCTGAACAGGGCTCAAGATAAATCTAACAGGTTCTTAGATGGGCATCAGAGGGACACCAACCCACCAACTGTCGATGCTGACTTGGTGCAGGGTCACTTGGATGGACTGGATGTGTTCAAGTCAGCAGGCCCAGATGAGCTGCATCTGAGAGTACTGGAGGAATTGGCCGGTGTCATAGTAGAACCACTGGCGAGGCTTTTTAAGTGGTCATGGTGCTCGGGTCAGGTTCTGGAGGACTGGAAAAGCACCAGTGTGGTCCCTATTTTGAAGAAGGGGAGGAAGGAGAATCCAAGTAATTAAAGGCCAGTCAGTCTCACCTCCATCCGTGGAAAGGTCTTTGAAAAGATTATGAAGGATCATATTTGTGGGAGTCCAGCAGGAAAAAGAATGCAGCAGGGAAACCAGCATGGATTCATAGCAGGTAGATCATGCCTGACCAACCTGGTTTCATTTAATGACAAGGTCACAAAATGCTTAGATGCAGGAGTAGAGGTGGATGTCATTTTCTTGGATTTTAGCAAGGCCTTTGATACAGTATCTCATCCCATTTTCATAAATTAAGAGGCTGTGACAGACATGTTTACATGGTCTGGTGGGTGGCAAATTGGCTGAGTGTTCGCACCCAGAGAGTGGTAGTAGACGGGTCAGTATCAAACTGGAAGGATGTAGGTAGTGGGGTCCCACAGGGTTCAGTCCTTGGACCTGTACTCTTCAATATCTTCATCAGTGACTTGGCTGTGGGCGTGAAGTGCATTCTGTCAAAGTCTGCAGATGATACTAAATTGTGGGGTGAAGTGCACACTCTGGAGGGTAGGGATCAATTGCAGGCAGAAAAGTGGGCAGGTTAGAAATGTGGGAAACACACAATAGGATGCAGTACAACAAGGACAAGTGCAGAGTGCTGCACCTA
>NW_005842131.1:694136-714499 GCF_000455745.1 Alligator sinensis | reverse complement strand
GCACTTTATCATGCATCAGCAGATGCATGACAAACCAAACCAAGGAGGTGATACTTCCCCTCTATACAGCATTCGTCAGACCGCAGTTGGAGTACTGCGTCCAGTTTTGGGCACCATACTTCAAGAAGGATGTTGATAGAGTCAAGAGGGTCCAGAGAAGGGCCACTCGTATGGTTAGGGGCTTACAGGACAAGCCCTTTGAGGGGAGACTGAGGGACCTGGACCTCTTAAGCCTCTGCAAGAGAAGGCTAAGAGGTGATCTTGTGGCCACCTACAAATTCATTAGGGGGACGCAGCTAAGGATCAGAGAGGCTCTGTTCACCAGGGCACCTCTTGGGGTAACAAGGAACAATGGTCACAAACTGACAGATTTAGGCTAGATATCAGGAAAAACTTCTTCATGGTAAGGGTGGCCAAAATTTGGAATGGGCTTCCAAGGGAGGTGGTGCTCTCCCCTACCTTGGGGGTCTTTAAGAAAAGGCTGGATAGGCATCTGGCTGGGGTCATCTGACCCCAGTACTCTTTCCTGCCTAGGCAGAGGGTCGGATTCGATGATCTGTTGAGGTCCCTTTTGACTCTAGCATCTATGAATCTATAACTGGGGAACCCTGTGTAGGATCAGGCCCCTCAAGCTCCATAAGCACATGCCCAGCTTTCCCCTTCTTACAGAAACACACCCCTAGAATCTCCAGGGCATGTCTGCAGAAGTGGGGAAAGACAGGGTTTCTCCTTTCCTTGTTTATGGAGGCACACCTTAGAAATCCCAGTTTTACATCTCTGTAAGCAGGGAAACTCTGAATCTTTTCATTTACAGATATGTAACCCAGAGATCTGGGGAACATGTCTCTGTAAGAGGGGAAAGCTGGGCAGATGCTCCTAGGGCTCAAGGGGCTGAAGCCTGTGCAGGGATTCTCAGGGCATATCAGACCAGGTTCCTCAAGCCCCAGGAGAACATGTTGCCCATTGTGTTGGGACACATCATGGCATAGCTGATTCACTTAATTTGGTGATGTCTATTTGAAGTCTGATGGTCCTTCTCTTGCAAGATCCTGGTGCATGTTCAGTATTCTGATGCCCCATAGAGATAACTGAAGAGACCAATACTAATTTTAGAGGAAAACTTGCTTCCAAAGAACACTCCTTAGAAGAGCACTCAAGACACTGAAGTGTTTCTGAAGAACATTCCCTACCTAGAGAGAGCAAACAAACCATAAAGCATGACAAGAAATTATTTTTCTAACTTTTCTGTGCCATTTAAACTTGAGGTGGTAGCAGAACCCCACACCCCAAAATAAACATCATGTAGGTAAGACCTGAATTATCCTCACTGGAATTGTGTGCATGTCCTAGGCTCTTAATTCTGGAAGTGATCATGACCCCTATTAAGGATGAGCTCAGCTCGTCTGCAGGATTGGGCCCTCGTCTTTCTTTCTTACATTCAACACAATTTATAAGTAATTTCATTTAGGGAACAGTAAAGTAACATTTAAATTTTAGGTTAACTTTGAAGGATTTGTGATGATGAGAGCATGCCCCAGATGTCACACACAGCAAACTGAAACTTATGGCATAGTTTTATATATAGTCGTTTCATTATTTTCAAAACAGAAATGTCTGTGCTGTTAAATATAAAGTATGAACTTTTACAGCATGCAGGGAGAATGATGTTTTCACTTCATTGGCCCTGGACTATCAATAAAGGCACTGTAAGTGGGTTGTTTAGTCTGGTGGCTTCAACAGGCAGGTTTTGCTTCCTGAGGAGTTGCTCAGCCAGTCCTCCCAAATAAAACCCAATCTTTTAAACAAACCAAACAAGCAAAAGAAACTCCTGGGGATAATGTCCTGCTGTCCTGTCCCCAACACAGCAAATGTTTTAGCCCATAGCTTGCTCTCTCTTCTGCTCTCTCCCCTAGGGCTTTAGGCTCCCAGTGGGACACTGCCTCATTATTCAAATGCCCTGTATCTGGCCTCTCTTAATGGGGCTTGGAAGATTCCTGGCCTCAGGAATAGCTAGTTCCAATTTTAACTTTTCACTGAGATTTGTGTCTACTTAGTGTACACTCAGTTCACACAATGGCAACTAACATGTTTTACACACACACACACACGTTTATATATAGTCTACTCTGTGTGTGTGTGCGTACAAATATATATCTATCTATATATCTATATATACATATCTCTCTATATATATTCTACTGTTTTATATAATCTGAAATGTTCTACGTGTGTGTGTGTGTGTGTGTGTGTGTGTGTGTGTGTGTGTTTTATGTTCAATTATTTGGCTCTCCTCAGTGGTTTAATTTTCATGCACCAAATCTATGAACTTGAACCAACTGCACAGTGAAGTATTAAAAGAATTCACCGTTTGCACAAAAGCTTTCACAATGCAAAAAGTTCATCCTTAAAAGTTTTCCCTTTAAATCCAGCAAAATGTCTGTATTAAGTAAAAAAACCAAACATAATAATAAAAAGAAAACATTATGGATTCCATTTCTAAATTCCCCAAAAATAAAAGACAGAAAACAAACCAGTAAACATAAGATAATATTTGGTTAATGCTGTTTTTCAGCTTCTGATCAAAAAACCTTATTACTGTTTGTTGGACAGATGACAGTAGTATTATTCTAGAATGTCTTAGTCCTGTCCCCATGAATATAGAACAAATCCTTAGCTCTTTCTTTTTCTTTAATTCCCTGGTTACCCATAAAATTCACACTGTTTTACTATTTTCAAACCAGTTTTAGTCAGTAGTTTCACAGCCTTTATATTTTCTTCACACCAGAGCGGCTGTCTATAATCAGAGAGGTATTTTTAAGACTAGAGTTACAAATAAGTGACAAACAGTGCTACGTTACTTCTACCCATTTTTGGCAGCATAGGACAAATATAGCCTGTAGTAGTAACAACTGTTTTTAGTCCCAACTGAAGGTTGTTCAGATGTGGTTCTGAGGCCCCCAACTTTCATTTTGGGCGGTACACTGAAGAACTAGTTTTTTATGACATAAGATTTTTTGAGCCCTGAAAAAAATGCATATATAGTTAGCTGTATTCTGCTTAACTGAAAGATGCCTGGGTACAAAACAAAGAAATTAAAAATAGATATTATATATCAGAATAAAGTCCTCCAAAGAAAACATACATAGAGAAGGAGAGAGGAATGTTTTAATACAAATAAATAATCTGTGATGGAGTGTGAGGTTACTCTATTTGACATTCTAGTTATGCAACTCTGATACATCATGAAGTGTAAGCTGATCGTTTCTATCACCCAGCATAACTGTTTATTATTGTATGACGCTGTAACCAGGTATTTTGGAAACTCTTGCAGGGCTTGCGTGATGGTTATTGCAATGTTTTGGTTAATTAAATTAGACCCTGTGGGTTTCTCATGGCTAATTAACTTATTTGCGGAGACTATACACGATTTCATATTACAATCTCATATCCTGTATGCATCCCCTACATAATTCAGATTTTCAACATCCACTTAGATTGTCCCCTTACTTCACACCATAAAAAGAGTATATAAGCTTCATGAAAATGAGATTCATCAATGATTTTATTAGAAAGGGAGGGCTCAATTCATCAGAATGTTACTCATGCGAGTATACCTTTTTCTTGTAAGTAGTCCTATTGATTTATTTCAAAGGAACCCTTTGAAGAATTGGGACTACTTTTGTCCCTTGGGTTTCCAGATCAAGTTTCTGGTTTGGTAAAAGTTAACTTTAAGTGCCCAGGAACACCACTGTTTTGATTTTATACAGAGACATAATCACCAATGCCCAAAATCACAAAATATTTTACATAGAAAAATAATAAACTAAGAAGCAACAGATAGTTTAAAGGTATAATTCCAATGGAGGAAGTAATTCTTTGCCCTGGAAAAAGTAAAGGATGCTAGTGTGAATTGCCAATCTGTGTGTGAGGGGGATTAGAGAAGGAAAGTGAGTGGCTGAAGAATAGGTGGGCATGAGGTGAAAGATATGGTGGGGAGGGAGTGTTCTGAATACCATAGGGCAATTTTGTATTTGAAAATAAGTCACATGAAATGTCACAGAAACGATACGTAATGGTCCCTCTCCCTGCAACAGAAAACCTGTGTGGCTACAGTTTTCTCCGTCTTCTCAACTTTAGGAAGACTACAATAAAGGGAATGGCAATAAATTCAACATGGGGAATATCCGACACTCATTCTCTGGCAAGAGGAAACATGCTGAAAACTTTTTAGAAATTGGGAAAAATTACAGGCAAAAAGGACTAGTCTCTAAAATATCTGACTTTGGGAGCAAGTTAAAGGTAGATTTAGTCATGGTGAAATCAGACATGGGACAAGTGCTGAGAGAATGATTTAGAGAACAACTTAAAGAGCAGTTCCTTTTTTCTGTCCATGTTTCTGAATTAACAGATTTTTGTCTGTAACTGTCCCAATAACACCACGTGCAAACTTAGTTCAGTATCAGTGTTGTTGGTGAATGATTTATTTCATTAACAAGTTCAAGTATTTGGTATTCATTATAGGTAGTTGTTAATCTTCCCTTTTGTAAGGGTATTGTTTCTGTTCTCTGACCAGATGACTGAAATGGGGGAGAGACCATGAACTGAACAGTAAGTAGAATGATAAAACAATAAATGATACATCTATAAACCCAAGGTGAGCACTTTCACCACTAATATGGTAGCAAATATTCTTATTTGTCTACAAATGCTCTTGTGTTAATGTTGAAGTAGTCATGTGGTATTATTGTAGCTGTGATGGTCCAGGGAATATGCAAGAAGCAAGGTTTGTCCGAAACTTTTACTGGATCACGTAGATAGTGGGGAGAAATGTTAGACAAGCGTTTTGTCATCAAATGCCTTTCCAAGACCTGAGGTAGGGCAGTTTTGTGCCAGAAAGTTTGTCTAATATTTCCCCCAGCTGTTTTAGTTGGACCAATAGAGGATATTACCAAACAAATCTTGCTTCTCATTTTCATGGGAAGAATAACCAGTGAAATCTGCTGCTATCACTATCTGTGAACAAACCTGAGACAGTGTGAATGTAGCCAAATAGTGAAGTGACTACGGATGAATGAAAATTTTAAAAATATTTTTCCCATTAATTGCCTGGCTTTTTATGGCACAGAGAGAAATTTTTCAACAAAAAGATTCTCCAGCCTTGGAAACATTCAGGATTAGGAAGTTTGTGGTAAGTAGCTGATAAGGGGGTAGAGCTATGGTACGGCTATGGTAGATTTTTGATGGAGATTAGAGGTGGTGTGAAAGGGACGGGAGGGGAGGAGAGGGACACTTGAGTGGGCCATTACAGAAATGACAGATGTAAGTGGTAGCAAAGATGGGAAAGTAGAATAAGGAGTTAACTATAGAAAGATGAAAGGGTGCGAGGTAAGGAGAACAGAATCACATAATGAAACTCCCACCATTCTACAAAGGGACAATTCTTATTGTCAAGGAAACAGAGAAACTTGGATTTCTGAGACAGCAGCTTCAGATTTAGGAGTTAATGAGAGGATGGATAAATAGGGAGAGAGAAGTAGAGTTTAGTATGAAAGCCAAAAAATTAAGAACTCCTGGAGAAGTTTCAGGGTTATAAACAAATAATCATCTATGCTTGAGGTGGCAATGACATTCCTCTGACTCAATTTTCATTCTACCACTCGTTTACACAGAAACAAGCAATGGAGCTAATTGAAAACTACCATATTTACTCAACTATAAGACAACCCCCCCCCAAATAAGATTCTATATATGGAAAATGTATAAACTTGTTTTAATTTTCCAGGTGTTGTATTTGCCCTCTCCCCCATCCATGTCTTCCCCCTGCCCCCTGCATCCCCTACCACACCCAGCTCCCACAACCTCTAACTCTCCCCCTGTTTTCCCCGTTCTCTGTCTCTTCCCCCCCAAATTCTCTCCAATCTCTTCTCCTTCTTCCCCACAACTCCCCAGTTTGCCTCTCTCCCTCTTCCCCTAACTCCTTACTGTCAGACAACGTTCTGGCTGCTCTATCCCCAGAGCACAGGATGTGGAAGTTCAGCCCTAGCCTGAACTTGCATCCGTGCTGGCTGCAGAGGAGAAGTGAAGTTGAGGGGACGAGCAGGTGGCTGCTGTGGGTCTGATTCTGGCCGCAACCCAGGCTCAGGGCGGGTTCAGAAGTACCACAGCTGCCTGCTACCCCCTCCACTTTATATGTGAATATAAGACGAGGAGCTTTTTCCCCCAGGGTGATTGCAGGAAAAGACTTTGTCTTATATTTGGTGCTTTTGATGTACTGGACAACATCACTGAATTGAAGGTAAAATTGTTTTTTTTTTAATTTGTACTTGTTTAATGGGAAACTTTATGTACATTTCAAGACACGGTACTCTATGCGTATAGCAGTTCTGCTATATCAAATTTCCATTTAAAATGTCAGTTACATTGGATATGGGCTAGGCAATACAATAACTGCAGATACTTTGCATTCCAAGCACTTTCCAATGGCAGTCACAAAGAATACAAGATTTCTGGTAAGTGCAGTTGATCTGCAATGAAACCACGTTCGAACTGCAGGTTTTCTGAATATAAAATCACTAGGAATTGCAAGGCTTCTGTGGAGAACTGGGACTTAGTGCACATTAGATTAAGCTTGAAACTTTAGAAGCACATGTAACCCAACTGAAATTTAAAGAACGCTTAGTGTCAGTCCTTTCTAGAGAAAACTTTTAGTATGAGCTAAGATAGAGTTTATATGCAAGCCAAATGGTATTTTATTGAAACTGTGATTAACGAGCATAAAATGTGGCTTGTAATATATGGGAAAACTATAAGAATTCAGAACCCATACCTATTTTTCTTTATGTTAATTTATTTTGACATGCATCTCTGGATATTTTTCACGAAAAATGTGACATACCAGAATATTTTCATTTATTTCTAAACCAAGATTATAAATTTGCCTCTTCAGTCCCCCCAGTATGTGAAATCTGTGCTATGGCTTTAACTCTCATTTGTAGCTCCACAACTTGAAAATCCACATTCAGCCTTGCAGTGCAGTTAAATTTTATTCAGGGGTATATTTAGTCCAGCATAATTTCCCCCAACACAGATATTTTTAAATATAGAAATGACCATTTTCCTCTGAGTTGTTGTGGAGGCTAATTCTTCTTTTATTGCATCTGGAACTAAAGTATCACATTCCAGATGATTTTTGCCCTCTGTTCATTAGATTTTTATTAGTATGTGGAGTGTTTAAAGAGAATTTCACAATTCTTTCCCCACACCTACACAAGGTACAGATTTGGACAAGTAGTACTAAAAACAAACAGGGGAACTCAGCCTGTTTAACAGTACAGGGCCCCTGGCACAAGTTACCTTTATGGCATGATCTTGCTCTAGGGATCTCAACCTAGACCTGAGGCTGTCCCAGGGCTGAGGCCAACAATCAGCTGGTTGTCAGCCCTGCATGTGGGGCTGTGAGCACCCAGCTTTCAACTTGCTAGCACATGGGGAAGCCAGGATCATAATCCCTGATTCCAAAATCATGTTTTCTGCCATGCATGTGTAGACTGGAAGGCAGCACAATTGAGTCAGGAATCAGATCCCAACACACCATTAAATGAACACATACCAAGCGCCTTAGATAACTCTTATGCAGTATGCTATCACTTTTCAAGATTATCTCATGGCATGTATTCAAGTTACACATTTGTGGCTCTGTGATTGTGATCAGGTGAGTAGGTAACAGGCTCGGAGCCCATGCTTTTAAAAGATATTCTATTGATTATACATGGTATTTGAATAGAGGATAAAATAAACTGTTGAGCCATTTAAAAATAGTCTGAGGAGATTATACTGAGAGGTGGGAAAACAGTGAAACTGAAAAACTGTTACTTTTGCATCTGCCTTCATAGAGGATGGGAGTGCAGACATGCCAGAATCATAAAATGAATAACCCACTGTTAAAAATACTTACAAAAACCCAACTCATCATCATCATTATATGAAGTTAAACACTACATTTTATCCCAGAACTTCCAGAGGCTCTGAAAAATTGGGTAGGTATTACCACGCACATTTTACAAATGGTATATGTCAGAGCTGATTTGAATCAGTGCCTCGACACAGTGGAACTTTCCAGCACAAGGCACGGTAAGGCAGGGGAAGTCTCGGCATGGTGAAGAGTTCCGGCATGGATAGAGTTCCTGCCGAGGAAATGCAGATTTGCATAACGCGATTGGCCGATGTTAAATTATTCCCACGTGGTGGCTAGCAATTGGCTCACTAGCCGTATAAAAGGTTAGGGGCTTTTCCGCCCTAGTTGGAGAACTCCGCGATTCCCCCTGGAGTGGAACTCCAGCAGCTTGATCACTTGCCAACGACTCCCCGTCGTCAAAGCCTTACGATGTATCTTCCGTGTTGCATGCCCGAGTTAGACCCGAGCTACCCGGTCTACAAGAGCTCCTCGATTAGCGACTAGTGATTAAAATTGTTGCAACTACGATTGCCTGCGCTGTATGCGACTCTACAGTGTAAGTAAAGCCATCTCTGTTTTTTCCAATTGATACGTGTCTCATCTGTGCCTAATTCCGCTCTGGTGATAGAGAGTACCCATCTGCCCGTCGCAGGATCGCAGCCGCAACCCCAGCTAGCGTTCCCAAGGGCTCCTGATCCTCGATTCCCCCTCGGCCCCCACAGTATACAAGTGGCAAGCTGGCAGGGCAATGTAAGTCTGCTCTGCTGCTTTCTATCTCAAGATAACAACCTGCTAAAATGAATGTGAGAAAACTGGTATGATGGTGAACGTAACAGTGATTTTGGACTGACTCTTAGTGCTTTTCAAGGGAAGCCTATGCAGCTAAGAATACAGCTACAGTTCCTGCTTCTAAATCTACTGTATAACCCAAAGCAGAAAAAACTGGGCAGGTTCATCTCAGCAAAAGTAGCACCGAATCTGAGAGACTGGAGAGGAGCTGAACAATCTTGGTAAACTGTAGAGATCAGCTGTGGAAGGGTTTCTGCTACAGTGTGCCAGGACGGAGTAAGGGGATAACTCCACTAGTTCCCAAATTCCTTCTCTCCAGGAAGACTGTGTTAGCACAGTAAGGACAATTGCAGCTTTAGGCAACTAGAGCTGCTTCACTGCCATCATTAACCTGAGCAGGGATGCCCACTACGTAGTCTGGTATGCAGATGGTGAGTTGGATGGGAAGCTTTAGGCTCTGGGGGTGTTGTTTGCAATTTAGAAGTTATTTAGACGTAAATTGACTAAATGCAAACCATACAGTATAAGTACAGCATTTCAGAAGAAAATCAAATGGTGCTTTACAAATCAGGATTACTGGATAAATGTATTCACATAAAACCTTCTCATTTAAGATAATATTCTAAAAGTTGTTTCAGTCAGTATTTTAACTCTTAACATGCTGTATACAAATAGATGCTTCATGAGAATACAGAGGCTACTGCTGCTAGCTAAAATAGAAGTTAATATTAAGGACAGTCAGTGTACTATAAACCTACAATAAAGCACTCTGCACACCTATTTTGGCACTCTGGCTTTGCATTCTATATTCTTGTTCAAATGGGTGTAATCAAAATCAGCCCAAGAAAATTCAGAAATATGCAACCTGTAACCTCTTTGAAATTATGCCCTGGGGTTTGCAAACTTAGTGGATGCAAAAGGTAAAATGTTTTGGTATTTGACTTTTAAATTGTGTTAAACAGCTTCTTCAGTAGGCATTATTTACAATTTGAGCAAAAAGCAGCATTGTATTCATAGTTATTATCCCATCACTTTTGTTGCACTCAATTTGGGCTGAATCTGACCTTCAGAAACATGCATGTGTACTCACCCTTAATTTTTCCATATTTGCATGAATATACATTCAAGTTACATTTAGCCCCAAATATTTTTACACTTGACTGCAGTCATTTTCATCAAGCTGTTTCCAACAAACTCAATGCATTGTTTATGTATCATTCAAAGGGAAAAATCCCCCTGTACCTGCACTTTCTTTTTAAATTCTATTATATGGTATGTTATTCAAGTGACAGTATTTTATCTAAATACTAAGATAGAACAAATGTGACTACATATAATGTTTTACAATGCTCTTATCACAGTGTGACGTATACAGGTTACTTTGCAGCAATTGTTTTCTTCAGTAATGTTGTCTTAGCAGTTCCCCACTACAGAGTTATTGACCACAAAACATTAGCCACAACACCAATCAAAGGATGTGCAAATAAGCTTCTCAGTTCTACCTTTCAGAAGCAAAAGGCATAAAGGATCCCATCTCTTAATTATCCCCCAGTTCCCTGATACCCTCTAGAAAATGATCAAAACTCAAGAAAAGGAAAGAATCAATGTGAATCTCTAGAAGCAGTGCATTCAGACAGGTTGTTGCTGGAAAATAACCTTCCTCTCCCCTTCAAGATGGTGCTTCTGCAGATACCCCCACTGGAGGAGACTAACAAACAGTGGCAGTCCTCAGGAGGAAGGACTGAGGAGAACTAATTAAAAAGAGACAGAAGCAGTGCTCTCCTGAAATGAATATATGATTCAGATTTAGCAATGAGAGGATTACGCTGGGTATACACTGAAAGCCACTGATGAGACTTTCAGATTTCAGCTATAGATATACTACAAAAGTAAGCTACTGATGCTGCTACTACTTTAGTAGATGGGGCCCTAAATTGTGGGCTGATGCTTTGAAATGTTCAAATGTTCCTCCTTTGTATTCTCTGTTCACAACCCAATCCTCTCTTATATTTCTCAAGGTAATCCCTGGCACACCATTTAGAAGGAGAGAACAGGCACCAGGCTTGTGCTTTCATCAATGTATTGGAAGCAGGTGGCCTCCATTCTACTCCTCTGGAGGAGTTATCACATAGCTGCTCCCCTATAAGCAGACTCCTTAGATGCCTACCAATTAGGGCCACTGATGTCCAGAACAAGATTCACAAATCCACTGCTGGACTCAACAAAAGAAGGAGCGGGGAAAATAGTCCCTTCTATTCTCAGTGGTGGTGAGCTAGGAGTGTCCCATATGGCTGCTAAAGAACCATCAAAGAAAGGACATAAAGTGCTACCCCCACAAGTAATTACACAGCCAATCACAGAAGAAGCAGATTTGTTTCTTGCCTTGCACTGTGTGGTTAGGGAGGCAGACAGTTCTGTGAACCCGTAATGCTCACAAATAAGAGAAGTGGCTCTAAGCAGAAAGTCTGTTCGTGTGGAAGGAGTCACTACTTCATCTACAAGTCTAAATTGTGAAGACCTATTCAGGGAAGTAACAAGACACATGATACTAGAGATGAATCATGGACTGTCTAATCACTGTATGGAACAATTCCCTCAGCAAGTTCAGCATGGAACTACAAAAAAACTTCAGTCAAGTATAAAATTTGAAGAACTGTTACAGGGTGCCTATACACGTGCTTGGAGGTGGCAGGTAGGAGAGGGTGTTTTAATTCGAGCAGTTCCTGGAAAGCCACTCTAATTAAAATGCCTCACCGTCACATATATTAAGCCCCAGTGGGTTTAAAAATGGATGTGGGATGCTTTATCTAAGCCTAAAGTTACCCATAGGCCAAGATCCAAGTTTATCTTATTGGCATTAATATTGTGACAGTACAATACAGACTGAATTCAGGCAAGGTCATGTGATAGAAACAGCTTGAGTGATAATGATGGGTGAAATTGCTACTGGTCCTTTATTTGTAAAGATCTAAATCAGTGAGACAACTTGGCCTCCAGAACCTGGATTTGTGGATACTACACAGTTGCCTATATTTCATCACACACAACCATGCTCCCACCACAAAGATAGCCCTATGAGCACTTTGCATACTCCTGTCACAAAGACAGCCCTATCAAGCCACTGTGCAATCTCCTTTAAGACAGGTACATATCTACAATCAGTCAACTCCATCCAGTTTGGGAGTACTGGAATTTTTGTTGATGGTAAGCTTTCTCCCAGCTCTGGTTACCCAGGAGACTAACGTATCCTGGCAGCCAACTACTTAGTCTTGATTAGACACATTGATTGCTGTTACCTTCTGTTTGGACTACAGCAATGCAAAACATCTAGGCATGAAGGGTGTTTATAAATGTGCTCGGGGGGGGGGGGGGGGCCTTTATAGATGTGGGGGGGGGGGGGGGGGGGATACTTTAATTAGAGCAACTCTAAGAGCTGCTCTAATTAAAGCGCCCAGAGCATCACATGTCTCCATGTTGAAAAATGGCAGCGGGCATGCTTTAACTAAACGAGCTTTAGTTAGAGTGACCCCACTGCCATTTTTCATCATGGGGATGCTGATACACATGACACTGGAGTCTGCCAGAGCACAGCAATTACCACACTCCAGCAGACTCAATTAATTAAAGCATGTTGAAGCAGCCTCAATGTATATGTATAGGCACCCGAAGACATTAGGCCATAAGGGTCTCCAACTAACACAGAATCATGCAGCAAACTTTCTTAACACCACAAGCAACGCATACAGGTCCTCTGTTTTCTGTTAACAAATCAAGCTTTTTTGATCTGCCTTCTCTAATAGGAATGCATAGTAACCTACCTATTTAAACCAAAACAAACAAACCAAACCCTGAATCAGTGAATAAACAGAATAATGCACTTAATGCACTATTTTCTCTTTGGGAAGAGGAAGGAAAAGTGGGGGGTGCGGAAGAGAGAGAATGAATCACAAACAGTTATCAGTCACAATTCTTCATGTGCTACAGGAAGGTATTCCAATATGACAGTGACAAATCCTAGAATCATAGAAAATTAGGGTTAGAAGGGACTTCAGAAGGTCATTTAGCTCACAGCAGGACCATCCCCCACTAGAACATCCCAGCCAAGGCTTTTCTAGCCTAGTCTTAAAACTCTGGAGAATCCACAATCTCTCTGGGTAACCTGTTCCAGTGTTTTACTACCCTCCCAGTGAGCAAATTCTTCCTAATATATAACCTACACTTCCCTTGCTGTAACTTCAGACTGATGCTTGTTGTTTTGTCATCTGCCACCACTGAGAACAGTTTAGCTTTATCCTCTTTTGACCCCTGCCCCTTCAGGCAGTTGAAAGCTGCTATTCAATCCCCACTCAATCTTTTCTTATCTAGAGTAAATGAGCCTAGTTCCCTCAGTCTTTCCTCATCAGCTGTATCTCTCAGGTCCCCTGCCATTTTTGTTGCCCTCCACTGGATTCTCTCCAATTTGTGCACATCCACTTCCCTTGACCTAATAGCAACACATCTACTCATGCAGCCCAGTATGTCGTTAGCCTTCTTGGCAAACAAGGGCACACTGCTGGCTCATATTCAGCATATTGCCCACTGTAACACCCAGGTCCTTTTCTGCAGAGCTCCTGCCCAGCCAGTTCACCACGAACCTGCATGGGATGGTTCCGTCCTAAATGTAGGACTTTGCACTTATCCTTGTTGAACCTCATCAGATTTCTTTTGACCCAATCCTCCAATTTGTCTAGGTCACCCTGAATCCTAGCCCTACCCTCCAGCATACTTGCTGAGGGTGCACTCTATGCCATCTTCCAGGTCGTTGATGAAAACATTGAACAAACCGACCCCAGGACCAACCCCTGGGGCACTCCACTTGATACCAGCTGCCAACTAGACATCGAGCCATTGATTACTACCCTCTCAGTCCAGTGCTCCAGTTTTCTATCCATCATACAGTCATAGAGTCCATTCATCCTACCCATACTTCCTTAGCCTGCTTGTGAGAATGCTGTGGGAGACGGTATCAAGAGCCTAGGTAAAATCAAGATACACCACATCCACAGATTTCCCTGCATCCACAGAGCCAGTCACCTCATCATACAAGGCAGTCAGATTGATCAGGTATGACTTGCCCCTGGTGAATCCATGCTGACTGTTCCTAATCACCTTTTTCTCCTCCAGGTGCTTGGAAATGGATTCCTTGAGGATCTGCACCATGAGTTTTCCAGAGATGGAGGTGAGGCTGACTGATTTGTAGTTTCCTGGATCCTCCTTGTTCCCTTTCTTAAATATGGGCACTATGTTTGCCCTTTTCCAATCATCCAGGACCTCTCCTGATCACCAAATGTTTTCAAGGATGATGGCCAGTGGCTCTGCAATCACATCAGCCAACTCCCTCAGCACCCTTGGGTGCATCCCATCTGGCCCCATAGACTTGTTCATGTCCAGCTTTTCTAATTAGTCCCTAACCTGTTCTTTCACCACTGTGGGCTGCTCACCCCCTCCCTAAACTGTGCTGCCCAGTGCAGTAGTCTGGGAGCTGACCTTGCCTGTGAAAACTGAGCCAAAAAAGGCATTGAGCACTTCAGCCTTTTCTCCATCCTCTGTCACATGGTTGCCTCCCCCATTCAGTAAGGGACCCACACTTTCCCTGATCCTCCTCCTGCTACTGACATACTTATAGAAACCCTTCTTGTTACCCTTTATATCCCTTGCTAGCTGCTACTCCAATTGTGCTTTGGCTTTCCTGACTTCATCCCTGCATACCTGAGCAATGCTCTTATATTCTTCCCTAGTTATTTGTCCAAGTTTACACATATTATAAGCTTCTTTTTGTGATTTAGTTTACTGAAAAATTCTCTGCTAAGCCAAACTGGTCTTCTGCCATACTTGTTATCTTCCTGCACATCAGAATAGTTTGTTCCTGCACTCTCAGTAAGGCTTCTTTGAAGTACAACCAACTCTTCTGGATTCCTCACTCCCTCAGTTTGGCTTCCCAGGGAATCCTGCCCATGAGTTCCCTGAATGAGTCCAAGTCTGCTTTTCTGAAGCCCAGGGTCCTTACTCTGCTGTTCTCCATCCTTCCTTTCCTCAGGATCCTGAACTCAATCATCTCGTGGTCACTGCTGCCCAAGTGGCCATTCACTATACTACATTCCCCACCAATTCTTCCCTGTTTCTGAGCAGCAGGTCAAGAAGAGCATGGCCCCTACTTGGCCGCTCCAGCACTTGCACGAGAAAGTTGTCCCCAGTATTCTCCAAAAAATTCCTGAATTGCCTGCACTGCTGTGTTGCCCTCCCAGCAGATGTCTAGGTAATTGAAGTCCCACATGAGAACCAGGGCCTGTGTTGGGGAAACTTCCACTAGGTGTTTGAAGAAAACCTCATCCACCACTTCTTCCTGGTGTGGTGGTCTATAGCAGACCCCCCAGCACAAAATTACCCTTGTTGCTCTCCCCTCTGACCCTAACCCAGAGACTCTCAACAGGCCTATCTCTAGCTTCCTACTGGAGCTCTGAACAATCATATGGCTCTTTTACATAAAGTGAAATTCCTCCTGCTCTTCTCCCCTGCCTGTCCTTCCTGAACTGTTTGTACCCATCCATGAAAGTACTCCAGTCAGGTGAGCTATCCCACCAAGTCTCTGTTATTCCAATCACATCATAGTTCTGTGATGGTGCAAGGACTTCCAATTCTTCCAGCTTGTTTCCTAGGCTCCATGCATTTGTGTACAGGCAGCTGGAGAAACTAGTTGATTGCCCTGATTTCTCAGGAAGTATGAGCGCACCTCCCCTGTTGCACCCTCCTGCTTGCTCTTCCTCCAGGTCTCCCACTTCCCACTTACTTCAGGGTTTAGCCTCCATCCCCCAGCAAACCTATTTTAAAGCCCTTCTCACTAGGTTAGTGAGCCTGTCTGTAAAGATGCTCTTCCCTCTCTTCTCAGCCATCCTTCTTCTTGGAAGAACATCCCATGATTACAGAAGCTAAATCCCTGCTGGCGACATCACCTGCACAGTTAGGTGTTGATCTGCAGGATGTACCTGTTCCTGCCCAAGCCCTTTCCCTTGACCAGAAGGATTGACAAGAACACAACCTGAGCCCCAGACCCCCTCACCCTTGCACCCTTTAGCATGGGGCTAAAGGGAGCTGGTGACTGGCAGGCAGAAACAGAATTTTTTTGCAAGTAGATCTGGTTCCCTAAGGAGCCAGACTGGAAATGAACTCAGGCAAAGCCTTGCAAAGAAGCTGAGAAGCAAGGGGGGGGGGGGGGGCTGGGGCTCCTAACTTTAGCAGAATAAGAAGAGAATTTGCTTTCACTAGTACTCACTTAACACTGATATGAGGAGAGTGTATGGTAGCTTTTGTATGAGGAGATGTCAGTGGGGTCTCAGCAGCAGTTTCAAAACAAGTTAGAAAGGTGAGAGGAGAAAGCAAGCCCATCCAACAGGTAGGAATGATCAAGGAAGGAATGATGACCTGCACTGTACAATTTATTTCCAAGGAGTGTTCCCAGATGAGCTAACAAAGTTGTGGGGTAAGTATATCTCCTGGCTTACATCTCATCTTTCTTCTTGAATAGCAAGGACAATGAATGAGCCATTATTAATAGTGCCCAATCTCAGGTTTTTAATTCAGGTAAGTATGTGCCTGGAAATGCCCAGCCTACAGAGTTCATCATTTGCAATTACAAACTGCATTTCATAAGAAAAACAAAATGTTTTTAAATAGTGAAAAACACTCCCTCATACAGATGCTGATTATCTCAAGAACAACCAACCAAACAAAAAAGAACTGAAGCAAGAGTTCCAATAAAAAGGAAAACAACCTGACAACCTCTGAACTGAGAACAGGAAAGATAAATTTCATCATAAATCATCATAAGACATAAACTTACCCCTTTCATAAATGTTAAAGTGCCTGAAATAATGGATCATATGATCTAAACTTCTGAATGCTACAGTGTAAATAATATTATTTTTTAGTGTGGGGGTTTCCTCTAACATTACCTTAAAGAGTTTTGCACATGTAAGATACAACTATAGCAAGATACAAATCTTTTTAGAGGTACAGCTCTAAAAAGATTTAAGGCTCTTGGAATGATTATAAGTAAACTGTTGTCTAGTTTAATAGATGCCCTAGTTTAAAAGAAAGTATTTATTTATTTGATTTATATGCTGTCTTTCCCATAAAAGACTTAGGGTGACTTACAAAACAAACTTACAGAAACAGAATAAAATATTAAAATTGGTACAACAGCAAAACAAACTTCTCCCCCCTAGTCTCCTTTCCCAAAATTCAAAAGCAATCTCTCTCATTCCACTCCATCTCACTCCCCTGCCTCTGGTTAAATGGAGAGTTCTAATCCACATTTAGTGGCTGTGTACATACATTCAAATAACCTGGAAGAAGTCTCCCAGGTTTGTTTTCCTGGCAGAAAAACTTACCCAGAGCTACCTGTACAGACATTGAAAAGCTAAGGCCCTGACAAATGGAGAGTATGTAGCCCTGACAAATGGAGAGTTACAGCTGACACTGTAAAGCTGTGGGGGGAGGGCGCTGTGCACACATGTCAGTGTTCTCCCTTACCATCTATTGTCAGGCAGACTAAGAGTAACAGTGTATTTGATAGCCCTGATTGGCTAACACAACCTGCCCATAGTGACCCTCTGTTTTCCTGCAGCACAATGTGGGAATTGTTAAAGAGGCATGGTCTGCTCCCTGCTGGAACAGCAGAGTAGTCTAACAAGGAATGCACTGTCTCCCGGGGGGGGAGTGAGAGCAGGGGGCTGGGATACTGAAGGACTACATTCTCTTCTGAGAGAAACAATAGCATATACGGACATTTGCACTCCCAAGAGAAATTCTCCTAGGAGTGATTAAATCCTGGTTATTCCCAGGTTATTTTTCTCCCGGAGGGGCCATTTTTACTTTGAGAGGAAAAGCATGAACATCTGTACATTCCTGGTTTCTCCTGGGAGAGCAGCAGCTCTCTAAGAAGAAACTGAATGTCTATAGAAGGCCACGATTGCCATAAAAGAAAACAATAACATCCCCCCCACTTCCCCTCATGATTGCCTCCACCCCTAACCACTCCCACTCTACTCCACTGCCTCATACCCAGGGGGAATCTCCTCCCTCTATGCTTTACTGTCTCTCCCATGTCTGTATCTCTCTCTCTCATAGGGACTGTGGCTATGCCAAAAATCACGCTTCTTCCCCTTCCCCCCAAGGAAATACATCATTCAGAATTTCAACAATAACAGCAATCAGTACAATCCTTGTTTCAATCCCTGCCAAGCTCAATGCCAGAGGGTGCCTGTGAGGGCCTCCCTTCAGTAGTTTCTACCCTGGACACCATCCGTAGGATGGATTGCAGTCTTTTTGAAGGCCCCAGGCTTGCCAGGCCTAACCCCTGTCCAGTTCAGATGGCCATACGCAGTATAAGGGAGGTATCCGATATGGAACAAGAATTTGATTTAATCTATACTTTGTAAAAGAGCTTACATTTTCATGTAGGCCACAATCAGCCATTGATGCAGGGTTCCTTTCTTTATAATACAATCTTTCTTACAGTCCCTTAAGAGTGTAAAATTTTCTTTTGTCCACAAGCAATTATAAAGATCCAGCTTCATGCAGATATTGCAAAACCTCCTACTGTATTTCTAACTGACGCCAAACTATGTTATTAGACTCATTTAAATACCTTAGTTCATTAGGCAGCTTAGCAAAAGTATTTACATAAAGGAAAAAAAATCTAATAAATAACTTTCTCATGTGTAAATACCAAAGGACAGAGTTTTACATGTAGCAATTTGTTAGTAAGCCTAATCCTTATAAAGACTATACTTTGCATATATCCAGAACAGAAAAAAGTCATGGAGTAATTTTTCATTTAACAAGAATTATTTGAACTACAGTAGAATGTTATCACTTCTAAAATGAAGCATTTATTGTGATAACCAATTTTGGAATAAGCAGGGAAAAACAAGAAGTTGCTTCAAACCTTTCTCTGCAATACTGAATTTAAATCAAACCACAAAATACAAAGTAAATACAAACAATATAATGCAAGGCTCCATTTGAAACACAAATAATTTATACCCACTCAGCTCTGATGAGATTAGGGCTCACAAATGTACTCTAATTTCACTAAATACATTTTGCAAATATGTACCTTGTAAAAACTCCTTGTATGGAATATCAAATAATTAAAAAAGACAAGTATGTGGATTGTTTTCTGAACTATATCAAAATATACCATCCCCTATATTGATCTTCCCTTCCTATACTGTTACCCTTTCATTTTCAATTAGGTATCACAGCAATAGCATTCAATATAATATTTACTCTCTATCTGTAGGGTATGCCTGTGTTGCTCTTAACCCCCTAAGCATTTCCCCAAGTTCTTGGGTAGGTTTTGCAGTATGCTCTAAACTTCCTGCTGCCATGGATACTCTGTTTACAGTATCCAAGCTAGCTGGCTTAAAATTAATTCTGGTATTAATTCTGGCATACCATAAAGTTTATTCCCTATCAGAGACTAAGTTACCAACAATCAGTCTTGTACCCAGAAGTAAACCTTTTTGAATTAAAAGAATTGCAACTGGATTTAAAACATAGCACCAGTGTCTTGGACCAGTTGAAATATATTTACATTAAACAATCAACTATGTGATGGGATAATCAACCCAGGGCTCAGTTAATTAAAGAATATATGTTTATGCTTAAATGCATTGTTCCTGAGCAAAGTATCCTGTTCACATGTGCTTGAGTCCCATTGACAGGGTGTAGAGCAAAGTGTTTTCCTAAACAGGAATGTATGTAAGCATGTGCCCAAATATTCTCCTGAATTGGTGCCAAAAGCATGTTCTTAAGTAATTTCTGAATAGGAGTGAATTTAAGCATATACCTACGTGCTTGCTGAATCAGGGGCTATATGAACAGTAAAACAGATAGGTGAAATGGATTTTAAGGCAATTCTGTCTTCAACATGTTACATAAGAGTTGTTGTCATGGAAGAATAGCTTGCATAGCTCTGTAACTTACAATATAGAAGAAAATTTAGTTTAAAAGAAAAAAGAATGTAATTTATAATCTATAATTTCCTCTTGTTCACAAAATGTGTCTCTGTATGCTCGTACAGCTTTCCAATGGCTGGGACAAGACTAGTTGAAATCCCAGAAAAATAACATGATATTATACATTTCAAATAAACCAAATGAAAACCTTCAAAAGTGCACAAGATAATACCATCTAAAATATCACAATGTAATTCTTTTGTAATTTTTATTGAACATACAGTGTGTGATGCATAGAGTATGAGAGGCAATTTAAGGGTTGAATGAACTGCACAGACGTAGATCCACAAGCTGTAAGCATGTTTTAAATATAAAGAAAACATTTCCTTTTAACTTATTAATACCATCACTTTCTATTCGCATTTCACTTCAAACTCCAGTATAAAAATTCAAGTAACAACTTTTTCTTCCCTAATGACAATGATGCAACTTTTAAGTCAGCATGGACTATCAGGAGAGCAGTAGAAAAAATATTTGCATTTTTTATTTGATCTCAACAATTAAATTCCATGTGTAGTAAAAAAAATGAAGTTTAGCAGTTGAACAGAATGTCTTTTATA